>NC_071981.1:25189884-25489884 GCF_026283585.1 Hylaeus volcanicus
ATATATATATACATATATATATATATACATATATATATATATACATATATCTATATTTTATTTACGATGTATTTATAGAAAACGAGAGAGGGTGCGTGCACTCGAGAAAGATCGTCGCGACGATGATTATTTCCGGGATGGCTGTAGCGCGCCCATTATTGTACTTCGAATTATTTTCGCAATGGTGCACCGAATGTCAACATGGCTGCGCATGATAATAAATTGTACTTCATTTTTTCAACGAGTTCCTTTTTCTTCACTCCGATTCCACTCTTTTAACGTAAGATGAAAATTTAACGAAAACTCCAATTATACTTTGAACAGAGAATGCAAAGAAATCGATGTCGTATGGATGAGAAACGGTTCGTGTAATCCCAGGTTATCTTTCCACGATGAAAATCGACACGGTAAGAGAGGGAAACACAGTTCTGGCCAAAGACTGTTTTCTTTTTCTTTTTATATATTAAGAATTTTTAATAATCAATATTGTCGGATATATATATATATAATATATATATTATATATATAATATAATACATTATATTAATTGAGACAGTATGGACACAACGTATAATTGGCGCGGTAAGGTGACAAAGAAGCCTCTCCCTTGTCAGTGTCCCTTCGTCGGAGGGTTGCCAACTCCAGTCGCGAATATTAAGGTCGTTATTACACACCCTCGGTTCTCTCTGTTTCTCTCCACTTTTTAACTTCTTTGTATGGTTTTTTGCGTGTTTTTTTTTTTACAGGCCCAACCGCGGGCGGAGGTCTCCCCTCCACGCTTATCACAAGAGGTTTCTCTTAAGCATTAAGTCTCAACGATCGATAAACCGCACGTCTCCATAGAAAGGGAACTCCGTATAATCTTATCGGAGAAGTCAACGGAGTCGCAATTTTATTCCGGTTGGCTACTATTGCGCCCACTCGTAAACTCGACAACAGAAACTCTATAAAGAAAAGCAAATCTCGCTTCTCCATAGTCGAGCTTTCTACGGAGACGCGAGACGCGTCTCGCCCCTTTCGGTTACCACTATCACCACCTTTGTCACGGCTCTCTCCTCGCCCCGCCTCTCCCCAAAGGCTAACCACCCTCGGCTATTAATTTCTCTCTCTTTTTTTTTTTTTTCATTTTTCTTGCCACCTTCGTTCGCAGCGTATTATACTATTTAGTCTAATCCCTGATATATAACATGAACCTCGTTCACAATCGTAAAAAAAAGGATCGTGTGACGAAAATACACGCAAGCGCCGAGCCACCCCCGTGACACGCCAGCCGCGTCTTCGGCGTGCCCTTCTCGCCGTGTCCAGTGTCGGTATTGGGGCGCTCTTTCCAAAAAAAAAAAAAAAAAAACCCAATCGATCGGGAGATCGAATGGAAAAAATGTAAAAGTTGCGAAGAGAAGACTACGCATCACGTAAACGAGTTTTTTTAAAAATCGTGTCGGGGTACGAATAAAAATACAAGGGAAGTACTAAACGTAAGCTAACGTAAAAATTCGTAAAAGCACCCTCTTCGACTGTAACCACCAACAACGCCCCCTTCGCGAATCTTCGTAAATCTCCGGCGCCATCGTCCGACCGGAAAAGAAAAAAAGAAAAAATCGCTCGCGCGTTTTCACCTCGTCGCCTACTTTGTACAACCATACTACACAGTGTGCTATTTCGTTTGCTCAATAAATATTCGATAAATATATTGTATTTCATTATAATATATGTATATCATCGTATTGCCGTAGTTAATAGTAATAATAATAATCGCACTATGTTATCATCGCCGTAGTCGCTCTCGTTTTACAATTATCGGTAACCGTTAGGTATCGTTAGATTTTTATATTATTATCGTTATTCTCGTAGCTGAACTTGCGCCTCGCGTGCACCCTATATTCCTATCGAACCCTCTCAACGCACCGCGGACATTTACAACAAGTATCATATCTCTTTCAATAACATTTGTCTGCTCGACTCGTTACAGAGCAAGTATCGTTCGCTGATACATGGCAAATCCGAGATAAATCGCGATCCGTCCACGATGCGTCGACGTACGTCTCCCCACCCACAAATAGAAACAAAAACACGGAAACAATTATCATCTTACTACTCCCTACGTTAAATCAATCGTTCGTCGTGAATCTTCAGTTCCTGGCGAGCAGAGATGGGCAGGATTTCGTTCGAGTAATAAACTCCTAATTATAGCCGTACGGACAAATTTCGTTTCCTCGTTTAAATCGTAATCCTTACTCGACAAACAACGGATCAGAAGTGGTTTACCTTTAATTCGTTATTCGAAGATTTTCGGCCGGATAAGAAATTTTGTCCATCTCCGTTGGCGAGCTTAGCTTTTAGCAAAACGTTATACTTCGATCGTTTCTCGCTTTTCGCTTAATTGCACGTTTACCGACGCCTACGTCTCGATTCTCACCCCCTCTACCCAAGAGTTTCGCATCGAATTCTTCACCAACTACTTTCACCCCCTGGATATTTCCGAAATCGGCGGAGCATCCGAAATGGGAAAGTTCAGCGTGGGTGGCCCGGGATATCGAGTCGTTTTTCACCCTCGAAACGTTATCGCTAATCCACACGTGTCGTTCCTCTCGCCTCGCCGTTACCACACCCTCCCTCCCTCCCTCCCTCCCCCCCCGACTCTACTAGAGAAAAATCTATCTTACGTAGAAAAAGTTCTCGTGCGCACTGCCACGGCCGCGGGCACTTCCGGTCGCGGTCGGAGATCGCTTTCTTTCGTTCGGTTCCTTTAAAATTAAAGCCTTTTCGTTTTTAGAGCCCGCTGGCTCGAGTCTAGTCTGTTTTCTATAAACGCATTAACGCGAACAGAAAAAGAATAAACCCGACAACTATTCGGAATCGTGTCGCCCGTCCACCATAAGAATTTGTAAAGAATCGGATAGCGTGCATCGTTCGTAAACGGTACGAAGCTAAACCACTCGGGAAAGCGATTCCCTCCGCGCGGTAGTCCCGTTCGAGCTGCGGTGCGGACGATTTTTTAATGCACTTTCGGTTCAAGGCAGCTCGAGACGCTATACAAAATGCTCCAGTGGATGCCCCGAGGAAAAACAACACGACGTCGCCTCGAATGGGACTTCGCCTTGAGCGGAAACCTGGTAGGGTGGGAGCAAACAGCTCGTCGCGGACGTGACCGCGAATCGTCACCGTTCGATTCTTCTTCGCGCAATATATCTTCCTAAAAGCACCTTGCAACTTCGTCGGGAAGACCTAAAGCTACTTTACAATTCGTTCTACCTTAATTGGCACTCTACTCTATCCCCTAAAATCGTAGCTATCAGGCCGCGTACGACGAACTAAAATCAGCGAGAAAAGAGCGTTCGCAGCGTGTACGTATCCCGAACCACCCTGGTTTCGTTTATTGTTATAGTTCCCCGTGGATTTGGTACGCGTAATCGTCGGTGTCCCCGTTTAACAAAATTAGAACACGAGGTGTCTCGTTGCAATCCCTATTGGCATCGAGGAAAGTATTACAATTTCTTACGTGTCTAACGTGATCGTTTCTTCGATCCCTCGACCATCCTTCTTCGCCTCCTTTCGCAGCCGAAACTTTCCGAATCGAATCTTTAGGTAAATTCGTATTTGTTCAAAGTTTTCTCGTTTCCTTTCTTTCAACTTACTTCTGAAATTATAATCCAACGTTGCATGCTCGAATTAAAGGTTCAAAGGAACTCCCAGCCGAGGGATCGAGATCCTCGATCGAACGGATCTAGTGTGCTCGTTCTAGATTTTCTTCGAATCTAGGATACGGGTTCGTTTGTCTGTCTCCCTGCCTGTGTGCGCAATAATATCTATTATACACGTTTTTGGTGTTGAGCCACCGTGCGAATCGTTCGCGTTCCAACTAATGGCGACGCAGAATATTCCCGAAATAGTTTTTTTTTTACTTTTTACAAAATTAATTTATCAACCTCGATTCAAACTACGTCAGTTAGAAAGCTATAGTTGCAGTCGTAAGTATTCCAAGGATTGGTATTTCGAACAAAATTCGTCCGTGGAAATACTATCGGCGATGTCAGTCGAAATTCGATTCGCTGTCGCGTTTGGCAACGCCAACGATTCGACGACGATTCGGAGCGACACACCCTGCGTCGGCTTCAACGTACCCTAACGCCTCGCTTCAAATATTTACATTAATAATCGTTTTCTCCCGTAGTAACCGTAGTCGTAAAGCAATTAGTAGTTAATTAGTAGTAGTAGTTAGCGGTAGTAGCGTTCCTCCTCGATTCGCGGTAACTGGTGTATCGACGTTAATAGCGAGTAGGCGGTGTAATAGTAACAGTTTTATGCGGTAGTGACCCTTTCCTCTCGCCTTTATAATTAATAGTAGAGTAGCGGTAATAATAGTAGTGTTTACAGTTTTATAATAGCGCTGGTAGTAATTAGTAGTAATAGTAGTAGTAGTAGTGGTGGTAGTAGTAATAGTAGTAGTAGTAGTAGTAGTAGTAGTAGTAGTAGTAGTAGTGGTAGTAGTAGTAGTAGTAGTAGTAGTAGTAGTAGTAATAGTAATAGTAGTAGTAATAATAGTAGTAGTAGTAGTAGTAGTAGTAGTAGTAGTAGTAGTAATAGTAGTAATAGTGGTAGAGTAGTGGTGGTGGTGATATTAAAGTGGTATCGCTTGTTCAATGGCGGTGCTGTTGTCGATTGCGCTGGTAGTGGTGGTAATTGCGGTACGGTAGTAGATAATAGTAGTAATAGTCTCCTCGTAGTATTCACAATAGTCGAAGCGGTATTATCGTCGCTTCGTATAGCGTTAATAGTGGTAGAAGCATTTATAGGAATAGTAACGTTGTATCACCGCGCCAATTCTTATCGACGCTCGTTATTGCTACACTCGATCTTTGTACTATCGCTACGAACCGATTGACAGGGTGCCTGCCACCCCTTTCTTCTCGTTGTGTCATTTGTCCCGACTCAACGCTGGGGCTTTCTAGTAACATGCTTTTGTCTCGTTTCTTGCTACCCTTTGCCTACTCGCAATAGAAAGGTCTAGAGGACGCGTGGTACTTGGTAAGTTTCGAATAACTCAACAAATTTACGCTTCCAATCGAAGAATCTTGTATCGTCTACATCGCCGTCTTAGAATGAAATTCATTTCTAATGGAAACACTAAATGGGAGGTGTCGATTCAGCGTTGTATCAACGTTCGACGAGCCGAGTGTATCGAAAGCGCGCGCAAAAGCACCCAAGCAAACAAGGTCAACCATCGGGATAGGAAGCGTACAACGAAAAATCAACCATCGTCTCGTAAAACGATCGCCATCGTGTTTCTGGCGAGGTAAAAACGAGGTAAAACGAGGTTTGCAGTCGTTTCGGCAAGGGGCGCGAGTCATCGATCGACGATCGATGATCGAACGTTCGTCGGTAATAGGCAAGAGGTCGCCGAACCCTTTTAACGGCACTCGAAGAGAAAAAAAAACAGTAAAGTGACTCGACAAACTCAAGAAAAACTGCCGCGAAACTACCCGATCGTCTAACGAGTACATTAAGCGGATTTTAATAAGGGCTTCCATGAGAGTAGATATCTTAGGAGTTACAAACGGAACAAGTCACCCCTCGTGCTTGGTTTCGAGACCCTTTGGCTACCGACTCTTTAAACGAACATCCCTTGGATCCGAACAATTTTGACTAGAATCGAATTTTTGGACGTCTATCTTTATCGAGTCATCTGGCATCTATTCGAAGCGAGAGGTATCGTAATTTTCCGATTTGTAAGCGTTGTGATCGGCAGCGGAAGGGTAACGATCCCAGAGTTTGTTTCTCGTCGTCGGACACCCCCTTTAACGCACAGTCGACGGAAAGCACTTTGGACAATAATACATAGTTAGGACCTTTGTTCGTTGTCGTCGAGTTCGATTTCGCGCAATCTCCATGACGCACGCTAAATTCCTAATAGTTAATAGAATTATAGATAATCTCTCACTATCTCGAGTTGCTCTTTGCGTCCCGTATCTTCGTTCACTGTTTCGTTGCACATCCTTCTCTGCTTCGACATCATCCGCGCGGCTTCTTCGTCGTCGTCACTCGACGTATTATCGATAACGTATCTCGTAAATTAGTTAACCGCTTAATTTACCAAATAATCAATATTAAATATTTACTTTGTTTCTAACTAGCAGCCTCTGGTGACTAGTCCACACTAGTCTTTTCATCTCTGTTTCTCTGTTCACTAGTGTTAGCACTAGCCTGAGCATTAGGCGATTATAACGATACATTTTCTTTATAAAGTTATTAATCATTATTATTATTGTTGTTGTTGTTGTTGTTATTATTATTATTATTGTTATTATTATAATTATTATAATAATTATTATTATCCGTGGGTCGTGGACCGGTTAGATTTGACCGACTCGTCGATCGGATCCCCTCGACCATTTTTTTCTTATTTTTTTTTTTTCCTTTCGTATAAACGCTCGATCACCGAGAAGAAGCTTCCGTCGCGTCTCGACTAAACACCTCCTTCACCGTCGCGTCTAAACAAGCGTGTGTGTTCCTTCATAAATATTATAAAAAAATATAATAGAAAAATTATAATTTCGTTATAATATTTATAAGCTACTCGATTGGCACTAGAAATTTTTTCTCGTCTTCATTTTTGTTTGTTCGTTGTCTCCGTTTGTTTTGCTAACCTCCTCTTCGAAGAGCGTGCAGATTCGTGTTCACCGTGTCTGTGTGCGCGTGTGTATGTTCGTGTGTGTCTCCGTGTACGTCACTCGCTACTCTAAAGTCCTCTAAAATTTTACAAAATACCGCGCTCGCGAATCCGGATGTAACGAACGGGGCCGCGTGTATGTACAAAAACGCTTTTCTTTCGAAGGGCTTCGAAGCAGGAAGAATAGGACACATCGTTATCAATAATCGCGCGAAAACGACGATTCTATAAGAATTCTTTCGTGTTCGTTTACGATTTCATATTTTTCTCGTTTTTTTTTTTAGTTTTTTTTTTCTTTTCGTTAAATCGTCTATGGTCCAGTCGACGGGACCGATCGGCGACGATCGGAAACGTTCGAATAGGAGACGAAGTTTCGGGGTCCTTACTCACGTCCTTCGAGGACACTTAAGAGAGGGAGAGAGGGAGAGACAGAGTTACGAATTATACCGCGGCGAGGGAGTAGAAGAATGGTTCCGGTAGCGGAGGCTTTTGCGTCGATGCTTCGACGAACAGAGTAATAATTAATTGACCGAAACGTTAACCCCCCGAGGCAGAAACGAGTCCTTCGAGCATGCTGGGTTTCCGTTACTCGTTACGATCTCCAACTATTTTCAACCGATCTAGTTTTACAGACGACGAACATCCCGTAACCAAGCGCGAAAACAAGTTCGATATATTATATACGTACGTTTAGCGGGGATATTTAAGTGTTTCCGTTGCTTGTGGATACGTGAAAATGACAGAGCAACGGAGACGTTGAACCGTGAAAGTTGAAAATTCACAACGCGGAATATTTCCTAGGTCGAGAACGGATCCCGAATGTGCGCGAAGCACAAGTCCTCGGAGGATCAAAGAGTTTGCCTCGCGATTCGCGAGGCTCGACCGACGATAGACCGACGCGCCATCCGCGGCCGTCGGTTTCGCCTTCGAAGCAGTCGCGCGGCCCTCCCACCCTCACGACTGGTATCGCGCGCCGGAAGTTCCTCGATCCCTCGGCGGCGTCGGCTTAAACTACGATCAGACTCTCAGGCACTCGATTCTCCGCGGGCTTAAGTCGCGAAGCTGAACACGACACGAGGAATCCTGGCGATTCCCATCCGGCTCAGGGTTATTATCGTACGCGGTGGTGAGTAACGACCCCGTGGAACATGCGAGCTTCTCGAAACTTTCCGGTCTGAGCCTCCAGTGTCACGGGGGAGACTTCGGTCGGCCGCTTTTGTCTTGCATCACTTGTTGCTGTTGTTGCTGCTGTTGTTGTTGCTGCTGTTGCTGTTGTTGCTGCTGCTGCTGCTGAGGTTGCTGCTGCTGCTGCTGCTGCTGCTGCTGGGACTGATGATGGTGGGACGTTGGGTCCCCCGTCACCCCGAGATCGCCGCCCATCATGCTACCGCCGCTTTTGTCCACCACGCTGCTCGTGTGCACCGGATGAAAGTATCGTTCTGGAACATCGAGGTCAGTTCATGGTTAGCTGGTATGGATTTTTTGGTGTCCAAGTGTCGTTCCGAAAATTGATGACCGTGGTTTGTAGGTGGTGAGTGCCCGGGGGTTGCTTTCGAATGTTCATCCGTTCTGGCGTGTAGACAAACAGAGAATTTGTACGGATCGTTGATTGGTTCCGATGTCGGTGTAAGAGTTTACGGTGCTCAACTTTGATCAATCGTCCAAACGTTTTTAAATAATCGCGGCATTACTGACCTTCGTCCATGGCGGATGGCGGTTCGCTGGCGGTCCCGGTGATGATCGGAGCCATCATGTTGTAGTCGTCCTCCAGGTTGATGAAGGGTGCAGTGTTCCAGCGGGGTGGTACGTTCGATACCGATCTCTGGGTAGCCACCGGCCTCGTCACCGAAACGGGCGACGAAAACAGGGACAGGTTCGTCGGTGAGATCACCCCCGACATCGAGCCGATGGTGGGATACGTGAATATTTGCTGTAAAAAATAAAAGACGTTCGTTGTTTAAATTATTTTCGTGTCGTAACTTGTACGGTAGCGATACCGATCGATCGTCCGCTCACCTGTCCAGGCTGGGAGTGGAAGTGAGCAAAGGTGTACTCCCGGCTGGTGTGGGGTGCCGTGACGAGGATCCTGGCCGGACTCTTCCTGCCCGCAGGATCGACGGAGGTCTGGCAGCCGGAGCCGACCAGGCCCACCGCTGCCGCGGCCGCCATTTGTTCCTGGTTCGACGCAAGTTCCGATGGGTCCGTCGGCGACGTCGACGAGGTAGGAGGCGAGTTCGAGCTCGCGGCCGTCAGTTCGCCCGTCGACCTGATTATGGCTACTGGCCTCGCCATCGGGGCTGGCGGGGGTGGCGGTAGCATCGAGCTCGGGTAATACTGTGAGAACTTTTGTATACCAGTGCGGGGTCCGGCTAGCTGCGCCTGGAAATACCACACACCCACCGATCAACGTCGTCGACCCGCGCGTGATCCACTCACCCCGTTTTCTGCTTTCTTTTTTCTTTTTTCACTTTATCGCTGCGCGTGCTTTACGTTCGCTTCGATCCCAGAGTGTCCAACCCCTCGTTTGCGACCGACTACTCGACCACCCATCTCTCGCGCGAGAATGGCTAGATTTTGTCAAGCGTTCGAGAGGTAGGCGAGTCCCGGAATCTCTCGGAGGCAATCTTTTATTTTTTCCCCATGTTCTAGCAGCCATTCCGCGCTTCGCGAGAAGGTAAACTCGAAGATAAACTTGGTCGTCAAACGTAACCAACGGATCGAAACGAATTGTATCGTACCGCAAACGAGGAGTCGATGTACGAATTTTTTGAATAATTTCTAACGCGAGCAATTGCTCGGAGAACATCGATTACGTATACGCCAATGATCTTGAGTTCCAATCAACGGTCGCTTCTCAAACGAACCGAACTCGAAAAATCCAGGGCGACTGGAACACGGATGACGATGCAGGTCGCACGCAACCGCCCCGTTGCTTTCGTTCGTGATCCTCGAAAACATTCTTCGAAAACTTTTCGGAATATTACACGACCTCGTTTATGCAACACTGCAACTCGTCCAGCGCGAACGAGAACATAAATTAGCGAACAGCAGTCCGCGGAAGTCGAAGAAGATTCCGTTTGGCGATACGTCGACAACGGGGCGGCTTCGAAGGATCCGGAAGCTACCTGGGGCAGTTGCTGAGTATTCTCGGCCTCCTGGCAGACGAACGTCACGAAATCCGAGAGGGTGTCGTGACCGTTCTCGGGGTATTTGACCACCCCCGCGGAGGCAGGGTGCTCCGGCTGATAGTAGGCGAGCCCGGACATACTCTGACCGGAACCACCGGCTAGTCCTTCGTGCGGTGAGTGCAATCCTGAAACACAATTCACCACTGTCATCGTCCGACTGTCCGCCCGAGGCCACGACGAACCACCCCCTAAATTCGACCGTCATCTTTCGTTGGATCGACTCCGTTTCGCGTCCTCTTCGAGGATCACACTTCGTCGCCCGGAGCCTCTTCTTCCCCTCTCGCGGAATATTTTCCAATCGATGAAAACAATGCTAGCTCGCGCTTACCGACGACTTCGAAAGATACGAGCGGTATCGGTTTTGCAAGCAAAAGAGGTATATTTCGTTACGATGGAAACATGTACCCAACGGTCGACGTAGATAGGTTTCTTCGCTGGCAGCAAGTATGACATGTAGCTTGCAGGACCGAGACGTCCTCGACATTTTCGAATAATTTAACATTCGTTCAAGTAACCTCGAATTTTCAGACTCGAGGCACGTTCGTTTTTCATGCACGCTTTCCGGATGAATCGACAGCCAGGAAATTTTCAAGCACGAAGCGCCGATGATGTTAATTTTGTTAATACCGGGGAACGTTAACAAAGCTGGAACATTATCCGCTCGAGTTCGTCGCGAGAGTTTAGCGGAAGAGGGAGCAAACAGAGGTAACGATTGCCGCTGTAAGTCTGTTAGGGGGTGGTTTTAGTGGTGTTTCAGGGGTAGGGGGCGACCAACTATAACGATCGTGTTAAGTATATATATATATATATACATATATATACGAGTATATACGTATATACATATACGATATATATATATATATATATATAGATAAGGCACTCCAAGCGTGAGGCTGGCTGGCTGAAATGTACATGTATTCGTATACGCGCGCACGCGCGCGCAACTGCACCTGAAAACGCATCGTTTGCCATTTGATATCGTTCGTGTAGTTTGTTTCAAAGATTCGTTTACATAAATTGCAACGAGATTCGAATAATCGACTTGGTTAGGGAAAGAATCTATCGACAGCAGCAAACGTCCGCGCGCGTGCACGTGTATCGCGCAACATGTGAATATATACATGTATGTATATATACATATAGGTATGTATATATATATAATAATAATAATAATAATATATAGATAGATAGAGAGGTATATATAGATATATATAGTGCAACAACAAACATCAAACAGCAAGATAACAACGATTAAACAACACATCAAAAACATCAAGGTAACAACAACATCAACATCAATACAATGATATACATATATACGTGAGAGAGATATATATATATATATGTATGTATGTATGTATGTATATATATATATGTATATGGTAAACAACAACACCAACATCGCAACAACAATAGAATAGGTAGTATCGTACGGAGAGAGATAGATAGAGGTAAGAGTGTGAGCAATAAACAAGTCTCAATCAAGGTTCGAAAATCAATTGAATCAATCAAGTCAATTAAGTCAATATAGTAATTAATTCCATCCAGCATACGACATACCCAGAGCATTGGCCGTGTGACAGTGAGTGAGATAGAGATAATTATGGTGTGCACGGTTCAAACGGGCACGACCTCGATCGTCGTTCGATCCATGGATCCAGGGTTCACGCGAACGATCGAACGCTCGACAGTTTTCGTAAATCGAACATTCGCAACTTTTACGTCTCGAGAGTTCTTGTAAAATTTCTCGACTTTCCACGGTTAGCCCCTGGAACCATCGAAAAACTCCGTTCGACTCGAGGCGGTGCCCTTAAAAAATAGTAATACGTGAACAGGTGTAACAGGGTGTAACAGGGTGTAACAGGGTGGGCAGATAGACAGACAGACGAACAGACAGACGAACAGACAGACGAACAGACAAACAGACAGACAGCGACAGCTAGCTTACCAGGTAGACCGGTACTACGCAGTTAGCAAGAAATGCCGTCCGTCTGTCTGTCTGTCCGTTTCCAAAGCACCGAACGAAATTCCTTGTGCTCGGGGGTTGTTTTCCCGACCGATCTCTCGACGATTCGTTCGAGTCGCTTCGAGCGAACCGGGGACAGGGGTTGGCCGACTAACTTCGAGCCATTTTTATCTTCTCGGCAACGGACAGGTCAGTCAGACGGACAGGCAAACGGGGGCGTTATATATATATAGATATACACATATAGTACTATACATACACAAGTGAACAGGAATATCGTGGAGTATACTTATTTCCATACAGAGGCATACAAAAATACGATTTGGTTAGATTAATGGTTCGTTCGGTTAGTATCGTTGCGGGCGTGCTTATGGCGGATTACTCGTTTTCGGCGGTCCCTGGACAACTATTTCGATCGGATAAATTATACTCGGGCGTTGATCGTGCCACGGGTTCCGTTAAAAAAAATATCACACGCGATACGGTCCCAACCGGACAGAGTAACGTCCGAATCGACATCTATCGGTTTATCATCGCGCGAAGGGTATTCGCTTCTCGAACGGAGAGCGTTGCTTTCTTCGACCCGAATGCAATTTAAAAACCGTAGAGACCGGACTGTTGGAACTTGGAACGCAGCGGATCGATTTTTGTCGAGCCAGTAGAACGGGCGAGTCGGTGTCCAGACGCAGCGCGGTAGACTGCGTTTGGTCCGACCATGGTCGACCGTATCTACTGCTGTTCGCTCGTCAAACTGCGTCGAGTCGAGCAGGAGATCTTTCCGGTCAGGCGGTACACTAGAAGCATCGTATCAGATCGTATTCCCTCCACCCGACCGAATCTGTAAGCTTTTCGTCGCATTAACGAACAAACAAAACAGGGGTCCTACGAATAATTTGTCGCTTCTAAATCGATATCGTCTATGTGTGTCATATGCCTGAAAGCGCCAAGCTTCGTTGATCGTTCGAACGACGCGAATGAAAAAGAAAACAGACGCAAAACGACTAGAACGAAAAAAAATCTATCTCGCGTTCGTCGAAACTATGGCAAACATTCGAACGATTCAATTTATCGTCGGGCCATCGGAAGAAGTTTCCTATTTCTCGTTTTAACCTGACCATTCGTCGAGGTATTAATCGTCGAATGGATTTCTCCGCTAACCAAAGTTTCAGTCTTCGAAGGGGCCAGACGTTGAATCGTCGATATTCGCCAGGGTCGTAACTAAAATCGACTCGATCTTCCGAGTAGAAAACAATGGAGAAAAAAGAACAATAATATCTCTGCTCGCCTACCAACGTCAGCATTGCGCGAACAATCGTGCACACAGCTGCAGGCGGCTATACAAACCGAGCAACGATTACTATAAATACACACACGCGCGCGTCTGTACAATCGACGATAATCATGACGCGCGTATATCTATTTATAATAATTGTTACGCGTTCGTATGTGTACACACACATATATGATATATATATATATATATATTATATATATATGATATATAGAAAGAGAGAGAGAGAGATGCAACATCGAGCTAACACAAAAATTTTCATTAAGTGCTAACATATAACATTCTTGCTTTTTTCGAGTTCCTCGTGACGACGCAGCGGTTTACCGTATCGCAATCAGACGTCGGGCGGATTTCTCGGGGATTCCCCTGTGGTGGACAAACGACCGTCGGATTAATCCACTTTCTTCCGTCCCACTTTGTCTCTACCCCTTTCTCTCCTTCCTTCTCTTTCGCTTGGATCTCTCGAACCGAGGGAAGAGAGATCTTTAAGGGTACGAAAATTCTCTGGAATACTTCTCGATTATTCGTTGCTCGCTCCACGATAACGACAATTAACATTTACGGGACGGTGTTGGCGTTACGTAGAAGAAAGAAAAAAAAAAAGGCAAATCGCATGGACCTACGCGATATATTCCAATTCGGCATGGAACGACTCGTACGCGAGACGCGTTCGAGACAAACCGTCAACCGACACCGAAAGTACGCTCCTTACGTATGCGAGGAATGTAGCAACGTTTATCGCGCGTAAACATCGCAAGCACTTTCAACGGGCTGTCATCAAACCATTGTATAATTAATATACCAATGACGTAGTCAACATGGTGCAACAACTACCATAACAAGAGCGTCGGGACTATTAGAGCTCGTACGAAAAAGAAAAAAAAAATACAAAAAAAAAGAAAGAAAGTGCCACTTTGGTACATTGCATTCGATCGACGAAAGAGCAGTGCTTAATTCGAGCTTTTTCATTATCAACGACGCCGCCATGCGAATCGTCGATCATCGAAAATTCGTGGATAAAATCCTCGCCGGGGAGAGAGAGAGAGTCCATTGAAAACGAACGAACGATAAATCAGTCGGTCGCGATTGTTTTGAAGCTTTCGCAAAGTACGTTCCGGGAAATTAAGCACTGCACTTAGCGCGATTGGGAATAGATCTATTGAATCAAGGGGAACATAACAGATAAGGTTGGAGAAGAACCGAACATCGCGGTGATCGATAGCGAAGGCATTCGAGAGGATTGCTCGACGGGGCATGCCGCGAGAACCGAGTACTCGGAAACAGAGGACCGAGTCCTACGAACGCTTTCGGTACCTCGAATACGCTCCAACTTATCGAACGTTGATTAAATAAATTCACGTTTGTAATTGTTCTAATAATTAGTCGCTGTATTTCGAGCTACCCGCGTATTACCGAGTACACGGACAGCTTTACCAAATACCGCCTGCGTTTCTCTCGATTTTCCCAATGTTCGAGAAACGTGTCCCTTTTTTCCTTTCGCTGTGACTGCGCTCGGTCTTCGAAATATCATCGACTGGGTAAATCGTAAACTTTTCTCATCCTTCTTTCAAATTCGTCTCTTCTAAACCGAAGGATAAACAAAAGTTTGCTTCTACGTTGCATCGAGGATATCGTCGAAATTGAGAGAGTGTGTGTGTGTGTGTACGTGTGCAGAGGGTGGTCCTTTATACGCGCAAAGTAGCAACGTGTCGCGATGTGTGCACGGAGACACGGACACATACTTAGAGATATATAAAGTGGTGCTATGGAGGAGCGGAGGTTGAGGGGTGATTGTGCAATTTCGAGCCGCATCGACGATTCGCGTCTTCGTCGCTCGCGATTTCGCAAGACGAGCTTTATTTTATCTCCTCTAACATCTTTTAATCTCTCTCTCTGTGTTTTTGCAACACACAACTTTCGCGATTCGAGTGCTTTTTGTGACTTTTCCTATCCGATACCGAATACCCGATAAATCCCAGACGTACGAAATATGAAAATAGTCCAATCTTCTAATCCCCTGTCCCTCGTCCCCTAATATCGATAAATCGAAACGGTACTTCGAAGTTCTCGAGTTCCAAAAGGTTCGTCGCCTCCGAGAAATCCTCTTCGAAGCGATTTCCTCCGTTCGTTCGCTCTCTTGATCGCTTCGTCTTCGAAACCTTCCTCTAAACTCGCGCAATCATCTCGCGAAACTCGCGAAATCGATCGCAACGAGGCTCGAAGACGCGAATCGCCCGGAGTTTCAACGATACACAATATACGGTAAAAGAGAAAAATATAGCGATATACATGGAGCGCCAGAGCGCATTTAACTAGGGTGACGGGGGTGGCTGTGTTTCGTTTAAAACTCGAACGCTTTTGCATCCGTCCAAAGCAGTGTTTCTCAAACAACGTCTAGCCCTCGATGAAGGACAATTTTTGTACAGGACTCCTAAAATACGTTTCTTATTCCTTGCTACTAGAGTTTCGGACGAATCTATTTTTCGTTGCCCTCGAGAGAAGCGACATCGAAATTACCTAGTTTCCTTTTTTACCGCAGACAACAGCGTTTTTTTTCTACGTTTGAGAAACACCGGTCTAAATAGTATCCGAAATATGTATACGCGTGTATATGTTGCATGTGTCTCGGGTCGTGTACGTACGCGCATGTATACGTGACAGAGAGAAAGGAGAAGGAGAGACACGATATACAGAAGTAGTGCGAGATAGAAATCATGGAAAAAGAAAATAAGAAATGACAAACGTGACAGCAATAGAGGAAAATATATATATATATGTATGTATGTATCCATTATGTATACATACACGCGTACACGCGAACACGCGGGACGGGCATGGTTGTTCGAGACGAAAGCCATTCCTGTCGGATGTATCGAGAGGCACCGACACGCGATATCGTTCGCGACCGTGTGCGTTCACCTGCGTACGTGTTTCAACTGCGGAAACGACGATCCCTCGAACCTCGACGAGTGTATCGAACGAATCGTGCTCGATCGATATATTCCTCGTTGCTGGACGATCGCGAGTTTTTCCCTCCGCGACCAACATTGATTTAGGAAGCACTCGGCAAAACCACTCTCGCTATTTCGTTCGTTCGCGCTTTTCTACGCGTGCTTGTAGGGCATTCTTTCGACCCCTTTTCTTTTTGCGCTTTCAAAAATTGATAACCCTGGAAGTTGGCGCCAGAGGACGAGAACTTTTCAAATTTCTCCCGAGATTCGTATCCGTATTTAGTCGGAAGCTAGTTAGTAAAATACGAGCGCCATCCGCATTCGTGCATCGTGGCCTCCTGTGAATTTTACGCGACGCCATACGTCCGGGTGACACGGCAGCCAACGCGTTAAAAGATTTACTTATACGGAGTGGCCCATTTATCGAGAAAACCTTCGCTGTCGCTTATTTCGAACGAGTACGAAGAAGGAAGAAATCGTCTCGATGATTCCACGTACGTAGATGTGACGCGCGCTCGTACGAACGTCAAGTTCAGCGCGCACACACGCGTCCGTCGCGTGTACACGTATACGCGTACGTACGTGTACGTAGAATAGATACAGAGTCAGATATAGGTATATATATATATATATATATGGAACAGTCAATAACCAGTCACAAAGTACCTTTTAGTCGAGTTAGCGAGCTTCTCTCTACGCTCGGGCTCAGACTGAAACAGAGATCATCACGCGTCATTTTCACGCGATCATTCAAGGTTGTTCGCGTTACGTGGCCCGCAAGGCTGCACGCGGCCATCGATCATCGATCCCGTGGATCGCTCGAAAACTCCCACTCGCGATATCGAATTTCCCGATCTCGATCCCCGCTTTAGCATCGAGTTGGAAGTCTTCCACGTCGGTGTTCGAACCACGGATGGGTAAACTTCTCGTTCGAATAAAAACATGGAAAACTATCGACTTCTCGTCCACCGCTCGTTAAATAGATATCAGAAAATCACCGTTACTTTTTCATTCCTTAGTCGGGGAAAACATTTTCGCGACTTAACTTTACGTCGACCTCGATTCAGGGTCATCGCGGTACCCGCGGATACGGCGATATTAGCTTCGAACCAGCGAAGGATTCTCATCCTTCGAGGACGGACAGATTTCTTGGACGTCCTTCGGTTCCGTCTCGCTCGTCGAAAAATCGCGTCGAGCCCCACTAACCTACTTTCGACCGTGCGACTGCTGATTTAGACGTACGTTCGCGTCGAACTGGACACTTGGTTTCGTCCACGATTATTTTCCGTCAACCGAACCGATAATTACAAATTTCGCAACGGATGCGTAACAACGGAAACGAGTAAACGTCGCGTGTAACGGTCGAATAAAATTTTGCTCGTCCCTGGATTTCGTGTTAAAGTCGGATAAACTTTAAGCGCGCTTGCAAATCCTCGCTAACAAAATTGTCCTCGAAGCATCTGCATCGCGATTTCGGAAAGTGGGTTAGCGAGCCGCGACGCGAATCAGGACGCCACGAGACGATCGATCTCGCATCCCCTCTGACACACCTAGCGGGCTCGATCGTTTCTGGGGATCGAGATCCGAGAGATCCCCGCTTCTCGGTGATCGATTTTACTTACATGATGCCTGGCTGAGCTCAGTTTGGGTCTATCGCACACTGGACATTCGAGGCGCCAAATCGTCGACGATGCATCGGAACTCGGAGCACGGTGCGACGAGGATGCGCATTAAAAATGCATAATTTCCGCCCGAAGAGAGAACGATAAAGGTTACCCGACGCTACAAGGATATTTATACCGCTTCGAGAAATTCAACCCGTTATCTATCGCTACTTTGACGATCGATGAATCGAAACGTAATTCGGAGCGTAATGAAAATGCGTGAAAATTCAAGATGGACATAACGGAAAGAGTAGTTGAGTAATTCCAATGATTGGAACGCGACAGCTTGTACCCCGTAGTTTTTACAAATTTTAACGAACCCGTGAAAATTAATTTCTCGATTTGTGGTGCGCCCTGTCGTCGTGCGCCGAGTTCGCCGATGGAGGGACAAACGCAGAGCGTGAGTCGGTGATCGATGAAGATCGCTGGTCTCGCATCAATCGTCGGTGGCCGGTGACACAAGCCAGCGAGAACGCGAAAAAAAACCCAGGAGTACGAGGGTCGTGTTATCTCGAGGACGTTGCGTTCGTTCGCGTTGTTAGATGATTTGTTAGTGGACTCGTCAGGCAAAAGCGGACAAGACTGAAGCGCACGAGGGTGACAGGAGCTGTCGCGAATCGGGGGTCGATTCCTTCGCGCTTCGTCCGGGGGGTCTCTTCTGGGGACTTGACCGGAAAAGAGAACAAAAATAGGGGGCTGGGGTTGGGACGAAGGAGAAGAAACTACGAAGAGGTCGCGCCGTCGTCGACGCGACCCTCCTCGTCGACGGTCTCCGTGTTCGTGTTCGTGTTCGAGCAGCTTTTTCGATCTCCGATGCTAAATCGGTGTGCATTCCGGTATGCAGAGTACTTACAGTTCTCCCCATCGATCAAACGTTACGTTAAGAGGAAACACGATTCCGCCTGCTTTTTTCTTTATCTTTACGCGTTTCGTTTCGTACGAGAACTGGTCGAATCTATCGTCTAGGCAGTCCGTGTATCGAGCTGGACAAAGTATCGTGACGCGCGAGTGAACTACTCTTTTGTATCGTTTCGAAGCAACCTCGATGCACGATTTTTGTCAGCGAACAGGACGTACGGTTACTCGAACACTTTTCTTTTTTATCATTTTTCTATCTTACGCGAACTAAAAGCGACCTTTACCACGCGTCAAGATACTAATCCGCGAACGCTCGCTGCCAAGTTTCGGCTGGTAGAGGATCTCGCGGCTCTTTGCGAGGGATTCGGGAAATCGAATGGGTAAGCTGTTGTAAAAATGTTACATCTACCTCTAGATAATTGTTTCCCTTATCGATGGACGTAAATGGATTCTACGAACGAGATTATGCAGAGTAAGACGAAAAGAATACGTATATGTATGCTTTTTACGAGACAAAGTAATTCTATCGGTTTTGACTATTTCAACAGAGGTGATCTCTGAACGCGATTTCAAGTATCCGTATGGAAATATAAGGAAAATGAGAGAAATCCTTTGCGGTATCGTTTCTTTGTTGACTCGCGAATTTTAAGTTTTCGTTGGAGAAGTAGACAAAGAGCCGCAAGATCCGCTTTCGAGAGGCTCGAAAATCTTAGGAGTCCGAACAGCCGCTTTAACATCGTGAAACGTTATCGCGAGCTTACGATAGATTCCGAGATATGATCGCGTGTTGTCGTCGGCACATACCCGTTTGCGAATGCGGAGAGTCCATTCCACGATGGCCGTCCTCGGGCCTGAGGACTGGCGAGAAGGTTGGCGCGCTCGAAACGGAAACGGTCGGGGGCTTTTCAGTCTTGTCGTTCCTTATGAGCTGATGCACCGGCGGCGGGCCTGCGAACAGAAAATCACACAGATTGACCGCCATTGCACGAGTAAACCATTTCTTAGAAAATAATTAATCGCGAGTACACGCTGTAACAAGGATAACGATAGAAAATGGTAGAAAGAAGGGATCAATCGAGCAAAGTTCTCGGTGTCCTTGGCACAGAAGAGACCCCCGAGGCGAGAATCGTTAATCCCGGAAGGGGTCGCGCGGAGGAAATACCGGATAGAGGAAGAAGCGTCTTGGTCAACGAATTTACATGCACGTAAAATACGTAGAAAGAGGCCGTTTCGCGGCCATAAAATTAGTTTCGCCGATGGGATGGGGTGAATATTTACGCCAGTCGTTAATTTAACGACAATACAGTCGATCAACCGGGCCACCCCCAACGCCGCTATAAAGGCAACGTATGTATGATAAAAAGGGAGCACGGAGAATGCGGTTGGCCGTGGTCCAGGTATGCTTATTGCCGGAATTTTTCTCCGTGTATATTTTGCTTGAGAAAGTGGTCATTTTATTCTGTCCGTAAATTCCGTCTATCCGGCGGCGTTGCAGCCCCTCCTCCTACGGGTAGCATAAACTCAAAACTTTCGGTCGGTGGTCACGATCGAAGTCACGACTTTTCGAGCCCTCGCGAGTTCATCTTCTCGCGCGATTCTCGATTTTTCAGAAGAAAGAACGAACGCGCGAGTTTTTTTTATCGGCGCGAAATTAGCGCGAGAAACACTGCGCGATTCGTGAATTCCCTATTCTTCGTTCGGCTCTTTGCTCTTTATTTTTTTTCCCCCCCAAAAAGCCTCCGTCCGGAAGTTATTCCTCTTTTTCATCTCCATCCAACGACTTCCGCTCTTTGGGGGAGGAGGTTATCGTTTGATCGATGAAAGAGTTAAGAGGGATGGGAGAGAGAAAGAGAGAGAGAGAGAGGGGGGGAGAGATCCGGAGGAGGGGGCGTGATAAAGGGAGGCCGACGAAGAATAGAAAGAAAATAGAGAACGGAAAGGGAGAAATATAGGGAAAATGATCTATAGAACGCTGAGCAAAGTAGATCCCGATAACAAAGGACTCCCCGATAAGCCGCCGGATGAGATTGAACTCGGGGACAAAAAACGTCCAACCTCTGACCGCTGCAAATTTGTTACTTAAACCGAACCGATACGACCGATTCGATCGCGGTAACCTCCAACCGTCGGCGTCGGCGTCGGCGTCGACTCGATAAATTATACCATATTAAAGAAGACATCGGCCAGCCCTAAACCAGCGCTTCGATCAACGATTCATCTAGCTCCCTTTATCGTAACCTATCGATTATAATCGATTACAAGATTATGTAAATTAAATGAATGGAGCGAATGAAACGAATACTGCAACTATAGAAATGAATCACCCTAACTGCAACTGCAGTTAGAACACTCGATTACGAGCAGGTCTGGTTGTCTGGCACACAATCAAAGTTTTCAGATTGGACGGTGTTCATGAGCAGAAGGCGCTAACGAGTCGGTAGCACAGCTCCGCTGCGGACATTAGAGCTTCCTATAAGATGTTGGATCTATCCTATACCTTGGCTGTGTCATAAGATCGCACTTTTAGATACGTCGAAAAGCCGCAAAAGAAAATTAGATTACCGCGACGAAGATATTCTAAACACAGCTCGCTCGATTCTACGGAGGCACGCGAAACGACGCACGTTGTCGAGGAGAGCGATTCCGCATAGACTCGAGTGTCCTCGAATGGTTTAATTTTAGTGGTCGTGCAGAAAAACGATAAAGATACCGTGAAATCACGGTTTCGCGAACGACACCTGGTAAACAAGGTCTGCGCAAAGAATTTCGTCGCGATGCATCTGCTTGCAGACCATTAAATTGCAACGCGCCGATTTAACCGGACCTGATGTCCGGCCAACCTGGACGTAATATTATATGAAAACACTTTTATCGAGCTAATTTGATTAAACACTAAATCGAAAGGAATATCGCGTCTAAACTTTAGATTTAAAAAGGTTACAGTCTTTCGAATGTCACCGCGACGATAATCGATGCTTGAGATCGCAACGTATTCAAGTCCAACGCACCGAATGCCAACGCGTTGAATTGCGATGCGTCGATTCTAGCCGTTGGAAATCACAATGCGTCGGTTCTCGAAGCAACGTGGTTCTAGAAACTTGGACAAGCGTACCGCGTTCCCAAGCGTGGCTACAAAAAATTGATACGGAAAAAAGTTGAATTTCGCAAACATATACTATCCGTCCGCGATGTTATTTTTTTACGTACGTCTTCTCCCGAGGTATCGATATTTTGTTTATTTCGTAAGAAAAGAGCTACGACTTGTCCTAGTTTCGAGAATCATTCTGTACGGAATATATCATGTTAGAAGGCGCCACTACGCGGCGCGTCGCGACGCGATACGTCGTTCCACGGATCGCATCGCATCGCATCGCATCGTCGAGGCAGCTGCATCGGTTTGTCGCGCGGAACCGGGTGACAGCGTGCGTTCACTAAAAATAAGGGCGAACGTAAAGGTTTTGAAACTCACTGAAGCTAGCCGCTGGCTGAGCATGATCCGCGGCCGTGGCTGCGGACGGAGGGGTGTAGCTGCTGCAGTAGTACGGCGGGTGCTCTATTTTGATCGCGTTTATTTGAGGCTGCATGTCGCTGAGGTCATGCAGTATGGACGCTGAAACCAGACACACATTAGCGGTTACGGATCCTCGCGCGTTCGTACGTCATCCGCTCCTCCTCGTCGTCCTCTTCGTCGTCGTCGTCGTCGTCGTCGTCGTCGTCTTAGTTTTCTTGCGCTCCCGATTCTCGCGAGGAAATCGCACTTCCGCGCGTTTTCCTTCGAGAAACTTACCCCCTCACCCTTCCCACACGCTTCTCTACTGCATTGCCGAGAACGCGCCGGAAAGGAGCGGTTTTTCGAGAGCGCATTTACCTTATCCAAATTCTTCAAATTTCTTTGGCAATACCAGCGCAACAACTACTTTTTATTCGGGTTATCGCGTACTAGGTTTTCGCGTTTGACAGGCGGCAGGAATCTTCGGGAATTTCATTTTCTCACCGTATCTCGACCATCGTTGGAAGCTACAGCCAAGAGGCGTGCCGCGTACTGCCAAGAGAACTTGAACAATTTGTCCATCTACCAGCTACACGTAATTACTCATCGTTACTCGGAGCAACCAAAACACATGTGTGCTCCCATGACGAGTCGGTCGATTTCACTGATCGTTTTCGTATCTTTTCGAAACATTTTTTCAAAAACATTTCACGATATTATATTTGATACATAACGATTGGTTCGTAAGAGAAGACTGCTAAAATAAAATAGAAATACATTTTTCGTAAGAGGGAAAACGATCAAAGAGTAATTGGAAACTCAACGCAAACTAAATCGTCCAGTTCCTGTCCCAAGAAATCGAAAGTGACTCCAGCCTCGGGGTGGAAACAACCGCGCGAACGCAGCGTTGTTTCGAGGGAGGGTAGCGGCGGGTAGGGGTTGGTCGGTTAATTAATCGTCGGCCGGCCATTAGAATACGCTCCAGTTACACGTTCCGCTGAATCAGCGACACCGTAAAATAATAGGATTCCAGTTTGTCGCAGTTGGCGACGCGTAAATATAGGGATCCCCGTGCACGACGGTCAACGACCAATTAGGTTGAGCTAGTGCCGTAGAATTTGCATCCCGTGTAAGCAACTCGCTCGTAAAGCTGCGTTCTCTCTGTTAGAGACACTCCACGGATCGCGGGACTCCCCGACGGAGGGTTGTTCGCCGCCATCCACGCGGCGAAATATCTTCCGACTTCTTTGCCGCCCTCGGTAATTTACGCGCCACTGGCGATTGTATTTCTTCGGACCGCTCTAGTAACTTTATGCCAGGAATGGTGGTAGCGCCCGAGGAACTATCGCGTTTCCGTGCCGGCTGATTTAAATTCTGCAGCAGACCGGAGGCGGGGGAGAACCGAGGATGGTATACGAGGATGGTTACGAACGATAAAGGGTTGATTTTCTGTCCGAGAGACACAGCAAAAATGGTAACCATTCCTTTTCGTAGATGGACGAGATTTAAAGCTTCGCCCAGCGCCGATATTTTCTTTCTCATAACAGACCAGCCCGGAGACTCGTCCTCCATTTGTCTCGAGCGAACGTAGCTTCGCGCTAACGATGCGCCAACTACATTTTTATTTTTACGCGAACTACGACCTTAATGGACAGTTGTTTCGCTCTTTAAACGGCGTTCGAAGGAGACGATAAGACGAACGAACGAAAAGACGAGTCGACAGATGAGTTCGTCCCCGATACGAGACTCGAGGCGTCTAACGAAGATCCTAATTACAGAATTAGTTCGAAAGCAGAGGGCCTGGAAGCGTGGATATTTATTCGGCTCGGCGAGTTTCTAACCGGTCCGAATGCTGACGCGGATCCATCGTGGTACAGGTGCACCCTCGGCCGTTCGCGTTTCTTTCTTTTTCCTACCCCTTTCCGTCCGCCATAACGCGTCCTCCACTTTTTCCCTTCCGCTCGAGCGAATCCCACCCCCCCATTCCTCGCAAATAGGTTTGATACGATTCTCGAATCGCAATTTCTTCCGTCGAGGGTTATGTATCGAAACGATCGAACGATTTGTTCCTTTTCGGTCGAGTACAACAAAAACTCTCCAAAGGAAACACCTTAGTTGGCCTTCGTGGCGCAGACAAACTCGGTAAAAATGCTTTTTTAAACGAATTCGAAAAGAAGCTCGATTTTGATTTCGATCCCGTCGATGCCAATGCCAGTGAAATTGAAACATTTACGGGCACGACTGCAACGTTCGAGTATTTCGATTCGACGGCCTCTACACGGATCCATGTCCGAAGAGGGTTCTCTACGGAGTGCCTTACTTTTTTATTGCGATGCTCCAAGCGTACCCTCGAATTTTCAGACGCTAATTAAGAAGCACTCTCTCGCGCAGTTTCAGGTCCTACGTGCAGGGGTGGCGATTCGTCAGCACATTTTACTACGACACGTTAACCTCTTAACCGAGCAAGACGAGATAATTCGTCTTCCGGAACGTAACCGAACGATCCTCCTTTACTAAAATAATATTTCGTCGCGGAAGCGTTTCTACCCTCTGAGTTCTCGGTCACCTATAGCGTTCCGTTCCGATATTTCACCGTATTTACCAATTTTCAACCACCGTGAATTCCATAACTGAAAACCGCGACGACAATCGCCTCCCCTGGGGGTAGTGTGTTTCTATTATGCCTCGTCTTACACGTCGCGAGCGTCACGCCACCGACAGGATATTCTTCTCTATTTCACATCATCCACCCGCGCCCGTCCTCCCTCCCTCCCTCCCTCCCTCCGCATACCCTCGGAAATTGCGCCCCTTTTTATCCAGCCTACGTGGGCTCCGAACATCGGCAGCAAAAAAAAAAAAACCCTGGAAAATACTGCCACACCACCCTGCGGGCCTACCTTTTTCCGTCGATTCCGCACACACGCTCGCGTCGCCGCGTACGTGTGGGCGCATTGTTGACACAAAAAAGGAGCGACGTATCCGGGGAGGGAGGGAGGAGGGGGGAGGGGGGTGGATAGGAATCTGGAAAAAATTCGTCGAAAATCGCGCACGGCGCCGGGACCGTGATTCACGAATTTTTTTTTTTTTTTTTTTTTTTTTTTTATGTCCACGAGGGAGACCTCGAACGGCAGCGGTGCACTTTGAAAAAATCTCTCAGCGACTCGTCTCTGGCGAGGTTCTAACGAATAGGGATGGAGGTAGCGAGCACCGTCGAATGGTTAACCCTCTATAGCGCGGGTTTTCGTTGCGACGCGAACGTTGGAAACGGCGACGAGACGACCGTCGAGTCGAGAAGAAACGCGAACGGTACCATCCAGTAGAACCGTCTTAGGCCCAACGTTGTTCAACGTCTTTACGAACGACGTAGACAGTCCCGAATTTATAGACAACTTTTTGTTCGTTCCGACGACGACTACATCCCCCTCGAGTATGGTCGTTACTCCCTCGGCCACTTTGCTCGAAATTCTGCTCGAGTTACGGGGCGACTAAGTGGGTTATAGACCGTTAACGACCACGTACCAGCACCGTTAACCTCTAATCCGAGCTACCCTTCCCGAGAAACCTTCTCGAATCTTTTCCAAGATATCCTCCAAAGATAGTTTAGCGACTCGCAGCGAAATTTCTGCTTCGAGCTAGACTTTCGGTCAGACTGGATCGTACACGATATCGCTGTTGGTAAATTTCTAGCCGCGCTAAGAAAGTGAAAAATTGCGAAAAAGATGGTTCGATCGAGTCGAAAAGATCGACGAAAGCCACGGGAGGATTCAGTCACCCCGCGAGCCAGAGGAGCACAGAGGGAGGAGAGGGGGCGAGGAGAAGCTGCGAGGCTCTCTCAGCAGCTCTCTGAGGCCGTGAGCATTGTTCCCCGTCTATTAATACACCGGGTTGCATACTAATCTCCTGCCACGGTGACGCGAAGGGGAGCACGGGGCAGGGGGGAGGGTGGCAAAAGGAGGAGGAGGAGGAGGAGATGCAGAAGGAGGGGAAGAGTGCAGATGCATACGTCGAGGCTCGCGCCTCTTCTCGATACGCGCTCCCCTGCCCTATTATTCCATTTAGTGGCGATGCACGCGTGCCACGCTGCTCGTTTCGCCAGAGATCGGCTTAAAATTTCAGTCGTGACGTCTTTCGTCGAAAAACAAGGAAACGACGATGCTACGAGAAACGTGCGCGCTCGGAACAGACACTTTGACGTTTCAGGATACCTACGAATAGAGCGAGGAATAAAGAAATCCCTTCTTGGATCGTGGCATATGGGAAAATAGGCGAGAAATGTAAAACGCGTCGACAGCGTCCGGTACGGTACCTCTGTCGCTTTTCACCGATCGAGTCCGTCGACTTCAGAATTTGAAATTCGATTTGGGGAAGGCTTACGAGCGAAGACGTACAGCAACGAACCAGTTTCGTGCACTCGTGCACGCGCAAAGCGTGCCGATCGTTCGTCAGGTCCTTGATAGCGAAAGAGGAGCGAAGTAGTCTCGGGCACGTCGAAAGGATAACTGTCAAGTGGAAGCCGCGATTCGCATTCCGGGCCTAAAAATACGCGAGCGTTCGTTTACCGTCGACATTCCTGGCGATAAACCGCTATCGATACACCCGAAGCAACCGACGTCTTTTCGATAACGAAACTAGCATAAACGAATCGGTTGGTACCGCGGCGAGCGAGTTGCTTTTCATTTTCTCGTCTATCCGCGTGCGTCTATCCGTTCCTGAGTACCATCCTCGTCGATGACTCTATCATCGAAAGGATGCTTTCAAAAGGTTTTCCAGATATCGATTTATTGATTACCTTTCGAAAGCATCCGTGAAAACGCGTCGCGAACAGAACGAACATTCGCTGTTCGTGCGTCGGATCAGAGAGACTGGAGACTTTCGATATCCTAGAATTCGGTCGACTTTCGTCCATGCAGGAAGCAACACGACAGCGTGAAACGAGCGAGAAAAAGAGATCGTCGTACCTTTTGAAAGCATCCAGAGCTCCTTGGAGCTGAAGACACCCGTCGCAAGGATCGTGTCATTGCAGACAACACCGTTATATAGTTCGTGGTAGCCTGTACCTGGGAACAGAACCCAGTCGACGACGTTTTATTCGTGTAAACGTGATGCCGAACGTCGTCTTTCGAACTTCTCTTCCGTGAGAGTTGGAGCATTTCAGCGAGACGTTCGTTCGAGAAATGACGAGCAACGGACTCGTTGATTCTATGCGAGATAGTCGCGTCGATATCCTATAGGATACCCTATTCGGTTCGAACGGATCGTTTCGTAAAACTCGAGACAATTCGTTTACCTTTTCGCCGCCTCTCCTCCTCCTTGCTCGCGTTGCAGATGCCGTTTAGGACCTCTGGAACAGTAAACGATGACACACAAATTAGACACTCGCAGGATAGCAGCCATAGTATGCTGTTTGGGGGACCGTCACCGATCAAACCATCTTTCGTTGCGGTGTCGGATACGAGATATATTTCGGATACTTAAACTCTAAATTCTTATGCTCTATCCCATCTCACCTTCGCTGTCACACGGTGTTTTATATCGCGGGACCTTACGCAAATCTCATTACGCAACATACCACCGAAATACACGAGAGCCCGGAACGTGTGTTCGAGTTCCTCGAGGGATGGCTTCGGGGTACGAGAGGCGAGGAGATCGATTTCGGCGACGCGGATGGAAATTCGGAAAAACGTTTCGCAATCGTCGTCCGCGTCGTCGTCGGGTCTTCGCGATTCTGTTTGTTAAACAACAACAGAGAATCCCGTCGCAAAAACGAACGGCCGTTATAAATAGACGTTAACAAACGCATCTTCGCTGCCGAGTTATTTTTAATTGCGACTCAAACTTATACGCCGTTCGTTTATACCCTCGCCGTTGAAACGATAAGCGATCCCTGTTGCGAGCGCGCAATTCGCGTCTCAACCCTTACGCCTAGAAGATTGGACGTCTGTAACGAAGACAGGTGTGCGTCGAGAATCTATTCGAGAGACTCGTGTCGTTAGTGTTATATATATACGGTCAGTTCCAGAAGTATTCGTACCTTCTATATCTGCACGAAGCCTACCATTTAAATTAGACAAATTTCTTCGATAGCCAGAGAGAGAGAGAGAGAGAGAGAGAGAGAGAGAGAGAGAGTACGAATACTTACGGGTCTGACTGTATATCTAAACAAAGAGGTGTATAGAACGTTCCGTGAAAATTAGATCAGTATTCGCGCGACGAAATCGTTTTCCCAAAAAGTAGTTGCGACATCGGCGACGGATTCTCTGGGAGTCCCAGCAAAATTAGTCGGCCTGTGGTCGACAGATGCGTGCGCGACGCAGAAATTTTAGGAGGTCGATAGATACGCGCGATCTTGGAACAATAATAGAGAGCAGGGATCTGTTGACACCGTGCGATCCATGGACGCGGCTGATTTCGCGACGCTACGGGAAGATTCCGCCAAGGACGGCGCTCGGTACGTCGCAACGTTGACTTTACGATCATTTTCTAAACGCTTTCCGTTTCCTAGTATCTCCTTGTAATCTAAATATTTGATACTTCTCCGTTACCAGCCAAGAAGTCGATTCCAGAATGAACTCGACTACAAATTTGATACAGTCGATCGTATCGATCAAACTACCATGAATCGTGGTCACACCGCGATTAATTCCGCAAACAATTACGATCGTTTTACCCCTGAATCGCAAGTACGAGAACATTCGTTTCGGTTATTCGCGACCGTGCGAATCTAAAGTCAAACATATAAACGAGCGAGCACGGTGTCCGAAAGAGAGAGAGAGAGCGAGAGCGAGAGAGAGAGAGAGAGAGAGAGAGAGAGAGAGAGAGAGAGAGAGAGTGTGTTCGGTACATACAAGATGTCCGTCGCCTATTTATTTATAGAGCGAGCACACATCGGCACGCATGGTCACATGCTCGCGTGCACGCTACACCGACGAGAACACGAGTGTGTCGGTGACGCAAAACTCGCGCGTCTTTTCCAAAGACGGTGCACGCGAAAAATTCGATCGAGGCTCGAACTTCGATCGGACCGAAGTCGAGGAGCGTTAGATGAACGGATGATACAATCAGCCGCGACTCTCGAGCATAATATCCCCTGTCTTTCGAATAAGCGGTCCATCAGAATGAACAATGAACATCCCCTACGACCGATAGATACCGTTTGGCAACGATGCTTAACGAGGAATAAGTGATCTTAGGCGCGATAGAACCTCCATTGTATCAGTAGATTTGCCCGTTATCCGAACGCACGAGTCTTGGATACTTTGACGCACAGAGAGACCGCGATTCCACGTGGTTACGTATCCTAGAGAATGCAGCTACAAGCAATAACCGACACTAGTCTGGCTTTTTGTAAAGAAATAAATAATACAAAGGAAAATGTAGAGCAGCGTCGAAAACGGCCGCGCGTCGCGCGATCCAAACGCGTTCGCGAAGGTTCGGTGCGTCGATCGGGATGCACCGGGTCATCCCGACGCTGGAATCGTAAAACCTGATTGTTTATCCGCTTTCAAACTATTCAGGAGAGCAAGACTCGACGTCGAAGCGACGAGCAAACGGCTGCACCGTGTTCGTCCTAAGAGCTAAATATCGCCCGGCCAGTTGCGTAAGTATCATCGTCTCTTATGAAAGTGTTAGAGGAGAGGACAGGTGCGACTTCGTGCGTGTCGTTCTCGGACATCGCATTTTCGCGATGCCACTACCAGCTCAGTTTTAGACTTCGCTAATCCGGAATAGATCCGGAGACCTCTCGCTTCGCGTTTCTCCAGTGAATCAACGCCACGTGGCCGCTAATTTCCTTCCACGCACGTAACAAGACGAAAACGACGGACCGATTTTATTTTTAACAGCTCGAAAACAAAGGTGATCAAAGGTGGACACTTTGGATGTTATTTGTTGAATTGTCTAGAACCGGATGCGCTACATCCCGGTGCACTTCCTTTCTACAGGGAGTTCGGTAACTTGTGGTACGAGCGAAAAGGAGTTGATTCCACGTGCCATTGAAAGTGTTTATCAACGTAACTTCAATCGAGACCCTGATCTACATTGAGATCCGTTACAACGGGACATGATCAAGTGCACCCGTACACGGGGAAAATTCGAAGCTGATTTTCTCGAAAACAAAGCCTCGCATAAAAAAATGTAATCCCTTTTTCGCTTGTACCAGCAGTTAGCGAACACCCTGTATAATAATACCGTCTATTAGGTCAGTCGAAACGAACGAACGGAGGCGAGTGTCTACTTTTAGCATACGCGTCGACGGGGCAGATAATCCGAAAGGGTCCGAAGTAGCCGAAGCCTTCGCTATCCGGCACGCCTTGGCAGCCACCGAGTTTATATTATTGTGGTGCCGGCGTGTATATTTACAGAGAGCCAGGAATTTTTATGATGTTGATCGTTCGTCGCCGCGCACGACCGCCAGTTTTCTTCTTTCGTCGGCTTTGTGAATTAAAATCGGCCACGTGCTAGAGCGCGCGGCTACCAGACCGTCGGCAACGTGGTCTTGAGAACTTTTGCCAATCTCGACCGATGTCAAACGGGAACGAGAAGATTTCTTCTCGACCCTACAACTACGAAGGATCGACGCATACTTATTAGAAGAGGAAAGGTTCCGTGGGTGTCGCGGCAAACATTGCGTAAAAAGTAAAACAAATTACGCGAAAAAATGTCGTACGCGTATCGTATCGTAAACGCATCTTGCTCGTAAATATGTATCTCGATAAGATTCGGATTGATTCGTCGAGGAAACCGAACGAACCGTGTCCCGCGTTCCACGATCATCTGGAGAGTGCCTAACCTACCCCATGTCTTGGCAGCCGCGCGTTTTTTTTCTCTTTCTCCCAGATGGTGCGCGGTAGGCCTCGCCAATTTTTGCGTCAACCGGGTGTAAACATTCGAAAGCAGGCTGCCAAGGCGTAGTACGGGCCCGTGGCCCCGCGAGCCAGCAACTCTCTGCACGAGCGGAACACCGGCTCGTCGGGGCGACCGAGTTGCCAGGACGCGCGTACGGAAATTACGTGTTTCGCGACTGAGTCAGTGAGTTCGATGAAACCCGAATGAAAGAACAGAGCCGCAACCCGCCAAAGCAGGCTGCCAGTCGCGAGATTTCTGGCAGCCGATCGATCGAGCCGTCGATGACCGGGCGACGGACTTTCCCTTCTTTCGTTCCGCAAAACCATTCTTGCGAAACGAGTTAACAACCTTTCGACGCTCCGCGTCCATTTTCCGCGGTTTATAGGATTTTTCTCGAATTTCCGCAGGCTACGAGAACGCGGCGCTTGGAAGCTCTTCCAAGCTTCGAGGTACACGCGGTAGGGCAGCTTTGCGACTCCTATTTCCGAGGAGAAACAATGTCTCTCGACTAGAACGGGGCTCTCCCCAGCGAGCACATTCACCGAGAATCCGTTCTAGAATCCCCGAAGGGGACTCGGGTTGAATTCATCGAACTCATGGAACGCGAAACGATCGAATACCTTGGACGGTGAACAACATCGACTATTCTTGAAGACGATTCTCGAAGCGGACGCGAGGCTCTGCCAATCGGTGCCGCGATAGTTACAGATCGTACGAGAATGTATCGCGAATATTGGCAATAATCCGATAATTTAGAGCAACGAAAATATGGAAACGACGAGCCAGCGAAGAATAGGCGGCGCGAGGAGACTCGGTTCGCGCCAGTCCCGCGCCATGAACAGCAGCCCCGTTGTATGGGGGCCGGTGAGATTGGCAGAGCGTTCCAAGAAACTTTGAATCGAAGCCGAGTGGAGTGGACACTTTGAATGGACGGATTCGCGAGTGAATGAACGCGCGCAGCTCGCTAGCGTACACGGAACCAAGATCGCGACCTGCACGGGTCGCCTTGATCGGGCTGAACAGCTGTCGAGGTAACGGATAAGATCGTCACGGGGGATGGAGAGATAGTAGGAACATTTTGTTGCAACAATTTTAACGCACAGCAGTCGATCGACTCGCGATAGGGTGCGCGAAAGAGCTGTCGATTCTAGATTAGCGGAAAGACGAATCAAAGCCCTTTAATCGTACGATTATCTTAGTTATCTCTTACCGTGGCTGGTGATAAAATTGGCGAGGTAGAGATCGAGTTCCCGGACGGAGACGTTGATGTGATAGGGGTTGACGCAGAGGCCCGGCTGAGCGCATTCCGCAGTCTTCTCCAGCCGTTCCCCGTCCGTCGACTCCAACGGAATTGCCTTGAAGAGGATCACCATTACCAGGTCCAACCTCCATACCTGCGACACAACGGCCAAACTATATCGTTATTGGCTGCGAGTTCGACTCTCGGCAAGTTGCGAGACCGTCTACCACCGAGCGTGATTGGTAATAATTTCAACGTTCTCGTTGAAGCGAAAAGAGCGCGCGAGTAGATCGGAAAGGCAATGGTCAGACGTACCTTGTCGGCTTGACGCAGGCAATCGATCCGACGCATTTTACCCTTCTGGTCAGGATTACTTAAGACACACATGGCTGGCCTCTTCCCGGTGATACTCAGTACGAAGTCCTCTCTGTACTCCTGCGTGATATCTTTTCGTAATTTTCCTAGAAGCCGCGAGGCCCATTTCTGTTTCACCTCCAGCTTCTCGTTCTGCAACACGCAATCAATTGTTTCCATTCGATTACCGTTCGACGATTTACTTTCGATTAGGTTATAAAATGTCAAGTACGACGAACGGGATGGAAAAACGTCGAGTTTGTCGCGAGCAAAAAGGCAGCTTTCGCGAAAAAGAGGAGTCGAACGTTCGTCCCGACGAAGGAATCGACGCGACACCGCGAGTCGTACACGTTACGAAGAACATATTCTCGAGCTTCGCGTATCGATGTCCCGCGGCAGCTGTTGATCCCGGAAAGTTCCTCGAGTTTACGAAACTCGAGCCATGGCTCGACACCAAAGCAACGAGCTATCTCAAACTATTCGTCGAAACGATATGCGAGATCACGTCTTCGCGCTGCGCGACACCGTGTCTCCACATGATTCTTCTCCCTGATATCTTGACCTTCCTCGCGCTCTACGTGTCTCGGTAGCGGGCCTCGCGTTTTAATCAGACCACTCGCGATTGCATCGTCGATGCCGAGCAAAGGAAGTGGAGCGACCCGCTTTCGAAATTTACCATATCGCTGGCGGAAAGATGGCGCGGCTAGCTAGACGCGCAACGCGAATTTCAAACGGCTCGGCGAACTTTAGCGTAACTCCTTTCGTCCTAATAGCCGTCGCGTATCGTCCGAGAGAAACAGGAACGGTTTACCGCGGAAGGTTGACGAGTGTAGGAAATCGGGCACCTCGTTCACGCGCCTCGAGCTCCGAGAATCGCAGCGATTCGCGCGCGTGTCGGTCGACGCGAGGCGTGCAGAAACGCAACGCGCCCGCCTCCTCCTTTTCTCCTTTCCACAAAGTTTCGCGGCTCGCACGTGCGTGGCAGAAAGGGGCTAGGCGGGATAGATCGGCCGCTGCCGCGTCGTCGGTCGATGCATTCCGCGCGCTTTCAATGCATTTCTCAGGGACCTTATGCACCCGTGCATTTGCTATTCCACGCGTGACGAGGGCCGCGGGCGTGCGCTGCATAACCGCCGTCGATGCGCTCTACCGAGGTTGTCGGCGTCGTCGTCGTCGTCGTCGTCGATGTTCTCCACAATTCGACCAACTTCGCGGGATTTCCACGCCTACAGAAAAACAACTGTTCGAGCGTCGGTATTTAACCCTTTCGTAGTTGTCAGGAACGCGCGCACAATGCCGGCCATACACATAGCTACGTGCTACACGCTTGAGAAGTAGTTACTTTGTAAACTCGGACTGCCTCGACGCAAACCAGAGACGGGTTTTCCAACCAAGTTGCCTCATCTGCATAACACTTGACACCGGTACTCTTTTCTACCTCGCTAATCTCATCCGCGCCAATTTTCCATGCCACCCGCAGCCACCAACTTCTATGGAATTTCTAGGGAGAACCAAGTTCGATCGCGACGACACGGTCACGGTTAATAGAATCTACGATTCAACAAATATTCTCGGTCGCAAGGTTGACTCCTTCTCGGACTCGACGAGTTTGTTTTGACTTTATCTTTGGCGTGCTAAAATTAGGAGAAAACAGGTACTGGGTTAATCCCGTTGGTACCGGAATAGGCGAACGAGTAAACAAACGCGAATATCGAGGAGTACTCGGTCGAAAGGGTGTAGACAGCTGGAAGAGCAGCGTCGGCGTCGCGTCGCGACGCTTCCCGGTGCACGGGCCTCGCGTACTTGCGATGTACCGCGCGGCGTGGCGTGGCGTGGCGCGATGTCCCCGCGCATTTTTCGCGCACGTGCAAAATTTTAAGCACGTATGTACCGCTCTCTCACGGACAAGAAATGTCACGCAAGACGGCCGCGGTCGACCCCACTGTGGGAGAGACCCGGTGCAGTTACACCCGGTGCATCCTGCATAAACCCGATCAAGTATGCCGAGTGTGAAGGAGGGCCGCGAGTGTACCAGCCACGTATGTATATCGTGACATGCGTATGTACACCTAGGCGCGGCAGTTTACCTCGTTCACACCGACGATTTCTCGCGATGCTATTCGCGCTCCGACGTGGATACGTACGTGCCGTTCGATCCTGCCGATCCGCGACCTTTTCCGATCAAAATATTACCAACGTCTTCTTCGTTGATATTATTTCTTTCGCGTTCGCTCTCGAACGTTCTTTTCCAAAGGTAACTACGGATGACGTAAACGAACCGAAAGTGTCTCCCTCCTGTCGTCTTTGACGCGACGGCTCGTGACTGTCTTTCTACGGTTAATCATGTATTCGAGACCGCTACGGAGGCTCTAGGTTTCCTGCAGAGGTCCACGACACGATTCAATAGCTTCTCCGCGCTTGGAACGTTACATGCTTTTCTGTAGTTATTCCGCATGTTGAGCATGCATCGATAGTTCGATCCCCGAGCTGCGTCGAGCACAAAAGCTTGCTACAATGGTTGCAACCTAAATCTCAAAGTCGATACGTGTACCTTCGAAATCTAGCTGATTTAAACGTAAATTATATATAAAAAAAAAAAAAGAAAATCAACTCGTAAAACAAAGAGGCACGCAAAGTACGAAGGATAAATCGATGAACGACGAACGTTCGGTTCGTCTGGATCGTCGATTGCTATCGACGAGAGAGAATTTTTCGAGCTCGACGAGTCGGGTATTGAATAAAAGCAGTAAGTTTCTCCGGTAAATAAATCTCGGAAGGCAGTTCATTTTTATGCTTTTTCTTCTGTACGACGTTCACGTACAAGTCGTTCGATCGCCTCCCTCTTTCCAGCCTCGGTCGTAGTAATCGAATTCGTCTCACTTCGCGCCAACGAGCTCTCGTTACATACAGCCAACGAAATTGAACGTAAATACCCGTGGAAAAAGGCTCGAAACGATTCCGCGCCGACAATTTGTCGCGCTCGACGTGATTATCCGAAAATAAGCGACCCTCCACTTTGGATTTCCGTTCCAACAGTTGCCTCGCTATTCGATAAGAAGAGACTGGTCTCGAATCGGCCAGCAGCCGAGAGAACGTTCGCCGTGCTTGTTCGTCGAATTATCTTTAAAACATTATTCCTCGCGTTCGTTCGTACGTTTAAGTAATCGAGTTTTTCGAAAGGGTGTTTACGCGGCTCTCCGGAACCAGCCGTCGATCGTATCGGTCTGCGTCGACAGCTGGGTACCGAGGCATCTCCGCGAGATAAATTTTCGGGAAACGCCATCCGAACAATATCAGCCTTGAAAGATCCGCGAGGGAGGGAGCAGGATTCACAAAAGCGCAGCTATTTCGGGCACGAACGTCCGGGGAATGCAGGGACGACATCGAAACGGAAGTGGCGTGCAGAGTGGCTTAAAAAGGGGGCCACAGTCCGAGTAGACGTAATCCCGAGGAAGCAAGAGGACCGCTTCAATCGCAATATCCAGAGAGAAACAAAGCCTCTATCCGAGGAAGTAAGACGAGAAGGTGGAACGAGGTGGTCCGCGGGCCGATTGTTGGAACGCGGAAGAGCATCGATGTGCTACGGCCCGTTTCTATTTCCGTTTTACATTCCGTCGCGAGTCCTTCTTTCCATCCAACCCGCGGCCTCGAGGACCAAGCAATGCGGATAAAGAGGATGAAACAAAGCGAAACAGGTTGCCGCGTTTTCTAAAGAGAAACTTTTCCTCCGCGCTGGTCCTCCTTGCGTCTCTCCAGGCACCGACGTCAATTGCCGTGGAACCGTCGCTTTGACGTCGTTTTTCTCTTTTTCTTTCCCCTTCCCCCCATTCTTTTATATTTTTTTTTTATTATGTTTCCAGACCAAAGCGAAATTACACGTTTCGAGTAATACTCTTGATTTCCAATTTGCACCCTTACCGCCTTCGACGCGACGTAACAGTACCGAAAACGGTCTCCGAAGGAGAGAAAAACACTCGGAGCGAGCGAGCACACCTCCGAAACACAGACGCGACAGCTGCCACCGATTTATTTTGGATTTGCCGCGAGCTGCGAATACATGACGCGGTATGACACGACGCATACCTGCCACGAGGACGAAGAAAGCAACGCGTGCATCGCGCATCGGATTCGCGCGAATCTAGCACGAAGTAGGACTCCCGAAAACGTTTTCGATATATGTACGACGATACATCCGTTACCCCGTTGTACTTTTCATTCGATCGAATATAACGAGTCTCGAATATAAGCAGTGTCTTGTATTCCAAACAATATCCACGCGTTTGCTACGAAATCTCTATAATACTCGTTTCACTCTCTCGCACCCTGTTCATACCCACCCCAATCGTTCCAGCGTTCAACTTCCGTTCCTCCTCCTACACGTCCGCGGTCTACTATAACTGCCACCTGGTGCGCGAAATTCTCTAACCGATACCTCATTTAAACGTGCTGCCAAGGCCCGTATCTTGTTACACTTTTCTTAATGTTCCCATCGAGTCGTCGTTTTTCGTTATTCGTGCTCGATCGATCGATTATTTATCGTTATTGTTCCAGGCTACGCGTACGCGACACCTGAATTTAATGCGCGAGAACTGCAGAGAGTCTCTCCTCTGTGCAATCGAGCTACGCGAAAAGCGGTAACCGCTGTCTCGCGATGTTCGCCAAAGCCGAATATATTATTCCACAATTTTTCCTTCCTCTTTTTGCCTTTTCGCTCGGTCGCCTGTATGGCATTTTAAAATTCTACCTGCACAATTATGCGAGCTCGTACGTGTGCCCGCTGCATTAAGCGCATATGCGAATTTGCGTGCACCGAAATTACGTATTACAGGTCCGTTCTTCTCGCGAATGAATTTACCAAACGTACGCGTGTTCCTATACACGGGGTGGTCTGCGTGTGTACACGTTATTTTATTAAATAACGATAGACCGCATTCTTTATTTAGCTTTGAAACGTTATCGATTCCTGTAGTATGATCCACTTCGGACAAGTAAAAGTTAGTTTGAAACTACAAAGGATAAGCGGTACTGTAAAGTTTATTATTTTCGTTATTAGACGAATCACGAGGACTCGATCTAAACGGTCGATGGCTTTCGGTCGGCTTCGAATACGCGAAAGAACGTAGCGGTAAGTTAAAGGGCAGCACAGCGCATCTATCCGGTTCGACAAACCAAAACACGCTCGGTGCCAATCGCGAAACAATTCTCACCCCTGCCAACGATTCAGCCTCTCGAAAACCAAAAGCGTCGAATCAACAACCGCGAGAAAACTCGATCGTGAAAACATCGCCGCGAATCACCCTGTATGAAATCCCCACGTGCATCGTCCAGCGGTAACGCGTCTCTCTGTGTGCGAGCGTGACGACCGTAAATGCACCACCTCCCCGTCCCTCGATCCTCGTCCCACCTCCCGAGCGAAAAGGAGGAAGGGAGCTTGACCCCACTCCCAAAATGCTCGGCGTCGACGTCGCTGTTTCCCCACCGACGCTCTTTACCCCTCCCTCCGCTTCAAATTTTCACACACGCTCGCGCACACACACCATCCTCCACCCCCACTCTGTCGTCGCAACGAGTACGGTCGCTCACGGAGGCTCACGGGCTATTTTCAAGCGCGGGAAATAAAGCGCAGACCGCATTTTTAGCCTAACGGCCGACGGTCAGCTCGTTTTCGCCTTACCATTCGCGGGGGATGAGCGTCGAGACTGGTTAAGGGGGCATCGTCGTATCTCTCGGGTGGTTAATTGGGGTTGCGTAATTGAGCAGCTGCAATCGGGGCGCGGTTTTCTTGCGCTTTTAAGTGGATTTCGAGTACGATGCCTGCGCCCGCGTCTTTGGATGTTTCTACGTTTGTCGCTTTTATGCTTTTTCATCTCGATTATCTCTGTCGACTTAATTCGGAATGTAAATAACTGCACACGAAGCGATCGATATTCCGTATAAAACCATCGAGTTACCTCGATTGGATAATCGAGGCCGTAAACGAGACTAGGACGAATTTTGCGACTCGCCCTACGTAGAAAATATAATCTACTTCTGCCGAGGAAATCCACCCCCAAGGGACGAAACCGCTTTTCAAAGTTCGTCTAATCTTCCCTCGAATCTCGTTTCTGTTACACCGAATTTCCCGTCTGTTCGATCTTGATACAAGCAGCACCAAGAATTCGTTTCGACGCGAGCTCGTCAGACTTTCGACGAACAAGACTCGTAACGATCGAAACTAATTCGAGAGGTTCTTCTTCGTTTCTCTGCCGACGTCAGTCCCAAAATCCACAGAGAAATTTTCATTCCGAAGCACCGGCTGTTGTCTAGCGGTCGAATATAATTCGAACAATTCCCTCTCCCGTAACGCCGTGACGGTCATAAAGCGGGTGGAAAGGGGTGGAAACGAGGGTGGGTCTGCGGGGAAGTTTTTGAACGAGCTCAGCCCTTTAACACGCGTTACGGTGTAATTTCAGCGGCAGGATCGCTCTAAACGATATTCCGTGGCAACGAGGACGCTGGCCGTCGAGTCTCGAAACTTTTCGCCGGTGGTTTGGGGCAGACACGGTTGCGGAACGGGGCGGGGGATGGGAGTGCGTTAAGGAACGAAAAATCAAGGAGGCTGGCGCCAAAGCCAGCGGCGGAGTTTTAATATTTAGATTCAATTACGAAAAGAAAGAAGGCATCGTTATGCGGCAAATTGTCGCAGCCTGCTGGACCGCGAGGAGGAGGGCGGACAATGGAAGGAAAAAGAACAGCGGCGAGGGGTAGGAGACGCCGCGTTATATCGCGACGTAATGGACGCCTCGAGAGCGTTTTTGGGGTGCTTACTTCGCGAAAGTTATTGTTATTGGAGCCACTGGGAACGATTTGCGTCGCCCCGGACAATTTTTTCGCTGGAAGGCCACTTTCGTTCCCAAATCATTTCACGATTAGGAAAATAACGAGCCCGACGAATTCGTCGCGAGGCGAAATCGATCAACTTTTCCAGAGTATACGGGAAATGCGAGCAACGAAGACGTTCTCGTTGACGTTTCGCAAAGATACTTTCCGAAACTTAACGAAATTATTCCACGAGCAAAGAAAAAGATCGGTCGCGTTGTTCGAAAATACGTGGCGAGGCGATTCGATGAATTCTTTCACGAACGTTGGAGATGCTTGGCGCATGGTCGCGTACACCGCGCAAAAGGAAACGCGTTCACGTTCGACGAGCACGTGGCCGCTTCTTGGCGTACGCCAATTCAACAAGGTTAGCCCCCTACGTACTGAATTACGGGTTTACGAATCTTTGGCAGCCAGCGAACCAAGGTTGGATCGGCCATGTGCACGCGACTTCCCGAGCCACGTGCTGTCTCGCGGAGAATTTCCTTCGCGTACGAGGGAATTCCAGCCGTAGCTCGTCCAGAAATTTCCAGAGCGAAAGACGCGCGAAATTGTCCAATGTTATCGCGTAAAAGGAAACCACGGTTCTCGAAATGGTCTCGGACGACAAAGTTGCACGAGTCGCGAGATCGATTTACCCAGATCGCGGACGGACGATACATATCCACGCACTTACAATGGTAGCTCGAGTTAAACGATCCTTGCTCCGCTAAAACCTATTACAAATCATACGCGTTCCTAGACGCGGCTGCCCCATTCTCGGTAGAAGCGATAAAACAAGGAAAACGGTTCGAGAACACCGAGAACGATAAAGAGAAGAGGAAACGCAATTCCGCGCGCGCGCGCGGTACGTAATCGACAATTGGCTCCAGACTATCCGCCGGCTTTTTCCCCTCTCGAAGACGGATTGCTCTTGGAAAAATGTCTTTGATAGAACGCTCTTCTCTTCCCTCCTTCTCGCATTCAAAGGGGTTCGGGAGACGATGGAGAGGGCGGTGGGTGGGGATGGAGTGGAGGTTAAATTCAGGCCAACCCCGTAAGTATACAGACTGTAATCTATAGCGATTTCTCTCGCAGACGCCGACACGTACACACGTACGACTACACGGAGAGGAGGCTTACGTGTGCACCGGGTATGCGGCCTATCGATTCGGTTTTTCGGCTGCAGGCCTCGGTTTCGACGCTCTCGGCTGTCGCGTCTCTGTTTGGCCGTGTTTACGCGCGCTTATCCTATCAAAATCGGTGCCGTACGCGGTGTGACTCGTGTCACGGGAATTAAGCGGGGAAATGAGCTCACCTGCCACCGGAAATTTTCACCCGACCACCCTCGACCGAACCGCGCCGGGGAAAAACGTTGGCTCGTTAACGGCTACCGATCGACCGGTGACCATCGACACGCCGCGCCAGCTTCAACTATCAAAATTATGCTTCGTTTCCGCTGGCTCTCGAGGGATGTCCGCGATACCGTCGGAGATCGCCGAAACTCTTATCCGGATACAAATCTCGTTAAAGCCACGTGCAGAGAAAACTTGGACGAAAGCGGCGACAAACTAGGAGCAGGAAGTACATTTCCATAGGGCCTTGGTCTAAAGCGCGCAACTTGGATAGTGTGTCACCGCTTTCCGTATAATACTCCTCTTACATTAGCTATTCTCTCGCAATCACCCGACCTAAATCCGATCGAACGCGTATACCGAGAGATCGTAAAACGAGCGCGCAAACATCGTACAGCATTTATATAATTATTATTCATACATGTCCTTATCGTACGAATACTCGCGTCTCTCGGTGTACGTCACGGTCGTCCAAAGAACCCCCCGACCTCCGGCCACCGCAAAAACGAGCAAAGAAAAGAGAAGCTCGAAATTAGGCAAAAACCCAGTCTCCCGACGAGGCGGATTACATAAATTAGGAGAGGAACGAAAGCATCGGAAGTCCTCCGCATAAATCCAAAGCGCGTCCTTGCGAGCTCTGGAGGACCGATTCGAGACTGTGGAGCAACGGTCTCGTATCACGTGTACGCGCAGCGGAAAAGGTGGACAGAGAGATAGGTTGGGGGTTGCGTCGATCGAAAATTTATGGGAAGCCCATAGGTGGTGGGTAGCGGGTCTGGTTCCAAGGGGGATGGGCCGCATCGGTGGATGCCGATAGCTGGTACACGGAGGAGGAAGAGGCTCGAGCTTGGGATAGACTGGAATATATTTATTAATTTGGCATGGTTCCCGACTGTATAGCTGCTGGCCCCTTACGTTACTACGTTATGACGCGAACAAAGCGACTCCGCGATTTCTTTATAGGCAATTCCGGGGTCTGCATAGAGTGTTGTAAATATTACAAACCCTCCTCCTCTGTGCCGCGACCGTTCGAGTATCACGAGCCACCCCCGTTTAACCCATCCTACGTCTATTACCCTCGCCGTTCGGCCTCCGGCCGCTTCGTTCCGCACCCTTTCAGCCTATCTTCGAGGCTGAGGATGGCCTATCACCAAATCCTACGGAATGTTGCACACGTGCTTTGCGTCGCGCAGACTTTCTCTCTTATTTGGAAAGCAGATCAGAGGATTACGGGTTCAAAAGTGTCGGTGTTTACTTTTTCGCTTCTCTGTTTTAGAGGCCTGTACTGTCGTCGTTGAATCTTTAGGAAAGCATCCTTTCTCGTTCGAAAGTCGAACATCTTCGACGCTTGCCAAAGCATTTCGCGAGGAGGCAGGTCCGCGTTAGATTTGGACGCGTTCTGCTCGCCGGCAGCGATAACGCGGAAAGACGGGGTGTCATTTTTCAAAAAATAATCTCCGCCGCGAATTTACCGAAAGCCTTGGCTCCGAGATGAAGGATCGCGCGAACGAAACCGCGAGGGCTCGTCGTCGGGACGATTCCAGGATCTGATACGAGAGGATAAGAGGGAAAACGCTCGCGAGGTTTCTAATCTGAGAGCTCGTGCTGCGAGATGATAGTCCCAGGGGGCGTGGGAGGGTGGCATAATTCATTCGTCTCTCAGGCACCGGCGTCGGACTCCTTGGGGGGTTGCTTCGATCCTCGACGCGCGGCCGCTCTTCAAACACCCTTTTATTTTCGCGAATTTCTTTTTCGCCGCCGAATGGAGATTCGCCGGACAGATTTATTTAGCGGAGGACGCTCGTTTCGTTCCATATATATTTCCTCGTACGCCCTACTCTCGTTGTCCCAGCGACAATAGGAACGACGATTCCGTTTTGCGCTTTAATTTAACGGCGCGTAACACGCTCATGATAACGATGTTTTTCGATCGTATTTCAATTTAACGGCGAATACCAGTGACCGCCGTAACGGCGAACGATATCTTTCGATTTAATAAGAAACGGTATACCCTGCCGAGCGTAAATATATCATCGCCGATATTTTCACATTTATTTCGAACGAAAGGAAACTTTTGAAAGGAGCGAATATTTAACGTATGGAAAGACGCGTCGCGTCGGTTGTAAAAGACACTGTTTCGCTGGGAACAACGTGGTCCGAGATATCGATTAAACCTCGTTTAAAAGTTGAACCGCCGGAATTGGGCCAAAGTGGAAGACCCAACGAACCCGATCGACTTATCGAACCGCGACGAATTTCGCAGTTCTTTGCCACCCTCCAGTCCTTAATCCAGCCGCGCCGTGTACCTAACAATCAATCTGCCAGATCAGATTGGTAACATGCACACACTCCAAGTATCGGCAAACCGAGCCCAGTCTCGAAACTCGATCGATACGAACCGAAAGGAAAAACGAGAAGATTCGACGAAAACTTTGAAACGTAATTAAAAGATGATAAATAATTACGATATCATCTATCCAACGCAACCGCTACCTACCCTGTGTAACGTTGTCGACCGCAAAGCCAAGCGTCTGCGTGCGAAAACACCGCGATCGCGACCCCGAACGTACGTCAAACGATTTTCGTCGATCCTTGCGGCATTTTCCAGCGGGCACGCAACGAGACCTAGTCGATCGCGCGTAAGTCTTTTTATTCCACCTCTCCCCCGCCACCGGAAGCGAGAAACTCCGAAAATAAACGATATTCTCGAAAGACGAATCCTCGCGAGAAGCCCCACCCCCTCAGCCCAGAGACCCGTGACGGCAGTCGTATCGTTCAGACGCGAAATAATCTGCTTCCGTGTGCTTCCTTCCCCCGGCTTCGCTCGCGCGTTTTATTGCCAGCAGGCATATCGCATATGTCTCGACGAGAACCCTTTCGCGCGTTCCGCGTTCCGCTTTCGTATCGCGCGAATATTCCTCCCGAAGGAAGAGTGCTCGGAGATGCCGGAAACAATGGCAATAAAATTTTTCGGAACGGCCTGCTCGCTACGGGCCATCGCCTATCCTCCCACCGCACACCTCCCGCCTCCCGCCTCCGATCTTTTCCGTAGCTTTATGGCCAGGAATCCGCGCGCGTATCGCGACTTCCGTTCGACCGCCCGCTGAAAAATCGGCCCCCGAGTCGGGAGCGATTTATCATTCCGCGCGCTTCATCTCCACCCTCCACCTCCCCCGGCCCTGTCCGTCTAGTTGTTTATCCGTCTGGTCCGAAGACCAAAGGTTCGCACTTTTCTCGAATAATCGTCGATAGGCAAAGTCAAGAAACGAACTCTTTTACCGTAAAAGAAATCGATCGAACGGTCGAAAACATTCGCGTCTCCTCGCGACACGCCGCCGCGTTCGTTTATTCATCGATCGCGGGTAGGCTGGCGATAAATCGGCCTCGAAAACCTCAACCCCCCGCTCGAATCCACGAAAAAAATCCGATCGAAGAACAGGGTAATCCGGAACGGGGCGTCGATAATTAATAACCCGAAAGCCGAAACATAATCCAACATTAACAACCCCCACGAAAACACCGTTTTGCGTCCCCTGACCCTTGTCCGACCACCTCCAACCCCTTCTACCCTTCCGCCGAGCCAGCGTAAACTGGAATACACCTCCTCCTCGTGACGAGGAGGTGCGAGGTGCATCGTGATGCGATAGCCCGCTTGAGCTCGTTAGATGAATGGGGCCGACACACATACCGAACACAACACTGTGCTAACCGACCGGTGGGGGCCGTGAGAGAGCCAGAGAGGGGGGGGGGGGGGGGGGGGGGGAAGGGCAACAGTCGAAAACGAGAGCGACGGCGAAAGAGAGACAGCGCGAAACAGTGACACAGGAACAAAGGGTGAGGGTTTATAGGCGGGTTGGGTGGTGTATAGGACAGAACACGAGGGTGGATGGGGGTTGGTGGTCGGGCCGAAGGGCAGACGGAGGGGTGCAGCAGCAGCAGCAGCAGCAGCAGCAGCAGCAGCAGCGGCGGCGGCAGCAGAGGACGGGCTGCTAGTTTGCATAAATTTAGGAAATACAGGGTGGAAAATCGATATCCGCATAGAGATTATAGATGGTGGTTGGTAGGCGCCGCGTAGCCGCAGCCTCCGTCGCGACGGCGTATGCGCTACATGTCTACGCTCTCTGCCGACTACCAACCCTTCGCCCTCCCCTTCGTTCCATCTCTCTTCCTTTCGCGTCCACCGGCCATGCCCCGATCCCAACCCTTCCTCCGGTTCCCGAAAAGCTCGTGTGTACTCGTGTACTCGGATACTTCTTGCGGGTGTTGGTGGGTGCTCTCTCTCTCTCTCTTTCCCTCGGAGGGCGCACACTTTGCACTCCCTCCGTCCCGTGGTCGTCTGCCGCCCTCTTCTCGCGTGATAGCGCTCGTACACGTTCTCCGCGTCCTACAATGTCTCTCCGTCTCTCTCTGCCGCGGATCTTCCCGTCTTTTCCTCGTTCGAGAATCCCACCCCCTGCTTGTCCCGTTGCCTCTGTCTCTGTTTCTCGGACTCCGTGTGTGTCGGAGGTTTTGTCTCCTCGTCCCCGTTCACCGTCTCCGTCTCGTTCGAAACGGTTCCGTCTTTCTAACGCGGATCCTCTTCTACTCGCCACCCGCCCTCTCGCTCTTCCCGCCCCCATCCGAGCGCCGTGCCGTGCAACGGAATTGAAGTAGTCGATATCGTCCTGCGGCCTGTCTCGAAATTAAGAGAAAACGACGGACTCGGACCCCTGCTACCCCCTTCAATCCGACTCACCCCCCGTTCACCCTACAGAGAAGAATTTTTCTTGCTTCCTTTCTCTCTCGACCATCCCGCACCCCCTCGTTCCTCCGGCAATTTCTACCACCCGATGGTTGGTCTTTTTTTCACCCTGGTCCCAGCCTACCATCGAGACCGGCATCGCGTAGGCTGGACCAGCCGCGTGTTCCACTTCGCGGGCCGGGCTACGAGCGAAATTCTTATCCGGGTACAAGTTTCGAGTAGAAGATAGACACCGCGTGTTTAAATATCTTTGCTAGCGAAATAATATCGTAAATGCTTGAATCGCCTCGGAGGATATCTCAACAACGAAAATGGTATCGACCGTATCGCGTCAAAGTTTCGATACGAGAGGAGAGGCAACGTGGAACGCGATGAATATGTAAGGTTCGAGAAAGTGGCCAAGCAGAGCGTCGCTATTCAAACGATCGCGATCTCCGATGCACGAGGTCCGCTCGAGTCGCTCCGCTTTCATAGATCGCGAACAGAAAAGAAGACCTGCCGTCGACGACCGGCTCTCTCGAAACGTCCATTCCAATTTTCCGGGAACGAATCTCGCATGTCAACGAGCCCGTTCTGTTTTTTTCATGAAACACGGCGTAAAAGTGTATCGTTTTTTCCGACTCTTTCTGGAAAGCATCCGCGCGTACGTGGCCGGCGTGTAGAACGACGTGAAAGTGGACGACACGGCTCGAAACGCTCGCGTCGACGCACCGGGGAACAATATCGAATAGTAGAGCATCGGACAGTCTTGGACTCGGGAAATTCAATTCGATAAATTACATTACGCGCGGACGAGTAATGCCGTTGTTATTGAATCATATTTTTTTTTTTATCTTCCGTGCTAGTAGAAGCGATAGCTACACGCGTGTACTTAAATAATTTGTTTGTTTCATCTGTCATTCTATCTATGGAACGGCGCCAATCGCTCCGACGGGAAAAACACCTTTGCTTGGACGGAAAATACATCGCAATTTGGAGCGTCTAAAGTATTTGTTGCAACGCGTTAAAAAAACTCGATGAACGCGGTACGATTCTTAGTAAACAAAATTCCTACGATTACGAATGTTGATGTAATTTATAAAAAAAAAAAAAAAAAAGAAAAAAAGAAAAAACTGTGACGTCGATTAGGTTTGCAAATGACACCGTCCATTAATAGCCAGTGGCCTCCGCTCCTCGCCTGCAATTTCATAAAGCCCGTTCCGCGATGGCAGAGGGCTCGACCGACCCTGCAGGGCTTCGCGCGACGCAGATTAAATGCACTTCATGTAAAATTCAACGCGACCCGTGCAGCCTCGAGGATACTTTCGTTTTTAAAAAGTTTCATTAGTCCAGGGACAATTTTTAGTTCGAAGCGTAGTCAAATAAAAATCCCTGTCGCTACTGGTGGAAGATCCGACATTCGAATGGATCGACAAACATTCTTTGGCGTCTCGAAATTTTAAGCGAGGCTTAAGAAACACGGGGAATTGAAGGCGCAAAGCAGTAAATTGGGAGTCCATTGCTAGAGCACCTGATTCGGTAGAACAAAAGCCAAGAACCGAAGAAAGAAAAGCGCGGAGAAGTCGGGGCAACGTTTTCTCTCGATTTGCAACCCTTTCACCGCGCAACGGCCAGCAAGAGGAACAGGTAACCGAGGGAGAAAAAGAAGTATCGCCGGTAGCCGAGGATTTTCTCTAAACACCGCGATATATCGATCCTGGAAGGAATACTTTCACGGGCGCATCGGGTCCGTCCGCGTCTGTCGGTCTGTCCGTCCTTTCGTCCGTTAAATACCGCAGCATCGCGAAATTAAAATATTGATCGAACAGCGTCGCGATGGAGAATACGAATTGCGCTGGATAGAAGAGAAAATCCCCGGATTTTTCCGTCGGACGGACCAACCGGTAGGAAGGGGTGTGGGGGTGGCGATAGGAGGGAAAACCGGAGGAGGAAAAAGATTGCGGTCCAGCCGAAAATTCGAATGTCAATAATGACTCGTCGAACCGAGCCGCGCCAAGTTAGTTCGATATCGAAAGTTCGTCGACTTTTATAGGCTTTGTTTTGAATCGGCGTCCCATGGAAGAGTCCGCGTTCGAGGACTGCATTTGTTTACGTCGTGGTTCAGGGATACGATTTTTAATCGAGGTTCGCTCTAATCGTCTGGTCCAAGACTGCGGCGCAACGAATTAATCGCGAACTGATCGCTTTTCGTTCTATTAAAATGTAAATCGATTAACGCCAAGGGCGGAAACCGTGGGTTGGAGAACGCCAGAGAAAGTTCTTGCGGTAGTTTTAATCGCGAGGATAAGTCTCCGCCGAGTTTTGGGGAAAAGTTACACGCGGCTAAAGTTTCGATTACACTCGACTGACTGTTTTCTTAGTTCGCCGGTAACTTCCGGGAGATCCTTCGAGGAGCACCGTTTCCTCTTACCGGCGACACTTTATTAAAAGCCCGTGGTCGTTCGTTTTTCTTCGGAATGTCCTTCCATTGAAATTACGATAAAAGCTCCGGGAAACTCTAACTTTCTTCCTAACGCAGCCTGCAAAAAGGCCTTGTTCTTCGATTTCCGGATGTTTTCCGATAAACTGAACCGCGAGGCTCGACATTTTGTTAAAATTTATACGACGAAGAGCGTTGTCAAAGATTTTTCTCGTCTCATCTTGCTCGCTCGTCGATTTTTCAAATTCTCGCGACACCGTTAATATCCTTCGGTCGGTCGGGATAGTTCTATTAATAAGCGGACCGATGACGATCGTTATAGGACGATTGAGAACTACTGGCTTCACGTTGAGCGATAGCGCGTCACGAGGACGCTTCGCGCCAGAAATAGGCTCAAACCTCATTATTTTTATTCTTAACCATGAAATTAGCGAGCACACCTCCGACCGTTAGATTTTCCTACAGTCGTCCGACACTTGTTTCGGTGGCTAACGAACGCCACTCCGTCGCGCGAATTATTTAAAACTAACTTCGAAGAGAAAAATGTATTCGTCGTTAAAGGACTCACCTGGAGTTCCTCCTTGCACTGTCGTTCCTCTTCGAGACTCATCCGCTTCTCGTGCTTCTTGTAGTAACGCCTCTTGGCTGCTTGTAGGTTGAACCACGTGTACGAGAAAGACTTCACGAATGGTAGGAGGGCCTCAATGAATGGATGGAACTCATCCTGCGAGCAAACGATAACAAACTGATTAGCAACGCGGCTCCCAGGCGCGTTCGACCCCTCCGAAACGAGATTCGACTATCCCCACACCTTTACCCTTGTCGAGGCCTTTGTTCAATGTTTACTTGGTTCGCTCTCGGGCAAAAACACGTTGTCGTCGTGCAAACGACTCGAATCGAGTTTACGAGCAATTCCAAGAATAGATAAACACTCTGCGATCGGTACATACAATATCACGGTACGGTATACAACAATTTGGGCAACATTTTAACAAACGCGGTATATCGGGCGACATCGAAAGTAGGTATATCGAAACGATTGACTCTCTCGTTCTCGGGAGGCGACGAGGTGTCCGTTTATCTCTTATACGTATGTCATGCATCGATCGCAAGTTAGTTCCATGCAAGCCACTTGATTTTACCATGCAACAGAGGACGTATTATTTAATTATTTGGAGATCGATCGAAAGAAGCATGCCGAACTTGCATCAGCAAGAAAAATTAACCGTACGAGGCACGTACAGAATCCCTAACGATAAACGCGCGTTCGATACGCGAGCTTTTCGTTTCCGTTTCTGTTTCTCTTGTAAATCTTTCGTAAATTTTGTTATTATCGTAGAAATTTGTTTACCGAGAAGAGTTGAAATTACAGCCTATCGTCCAGTTATCAATTTAACTAAAGCGTCTTGGTCGTATCGCGAACCACCTGTCCATCTTCGTGTATCCTTGCGCAACGTGGAGCCTCGACTCGCGAGGACTGAAACGAAAACGATCTCGAACCCGCTACGATGCATGTATCGTCAACTGGGGATTTGCTCGAAAATGAACGACAAGCGAAGCGAAGAGCCGGCAAGGTACGTAGCTTCGGGTTCCAATTAGTCCAGATCCATCACTGGCCCGGCAAAGGTCGAAGCGTCGAAATCTCGTTTCGACGACAGACGATTTCCCGAGTGAACCGGAAAAAAGGGTCGCGGACGTCGGAAGGAAGCTCGTCCCGGCTCTCCCTTATCGCAGCCCTCGAGTCTCTTCCGGGATCGAAACGTCGATGAATCTCTCCTTCCGGTCGCAGGACGACGAGGGAAAAAGAGAGAAAAATAAAAAAAAAAAAAGAAAAAGGCCACTCCTCCGTTCGTCGATTGTAGGTCGAGGATCGAGCTTTTGCACAATCTCCGAGAAGAATGGATCCCCGTGTCCCTTTGTGAGGCAAATGCGGGTGGCCATAGAGAGTCCTCCCCCGTGACGATGGGGAGGGATGTAAACATCATTTCACGGAAGGATCAATTTTCGGCGTATATCGGCGGCTCGACTTCTCTATGGAGCACTCTCGCATGAAAATGAGCCCCGCTCGCGGAATATTCATCGTTGGAACAATAACGTATGCGCGCTCTCATCGCCCCCCCTCCCCCCTCCCCCCCTCCCGCACCCCTCGCGAATCTAACCCCAGGCAACCGAGCGAAAGCCATCGAGTTGTAACGACGTGCTCGATCGACGGGTTAACGACGCGTGACGGCCGCGCTGGAGAGCCGAGGTGTCGCGAGGGCCGAAGACACCGCTCTTTTTCCCACCCTTTGTCCCTATTGCCAACCTCGAATTACAGGGAACGCGTTAATTTTTGCTTGCATCGCGTTCTCCAAGAGTAAAAGGAAAAGAGCGTAGCGAAAAGAAAACAAGATGCCTAGTAAAATAAATAATAGAAAGCTTCGAAGTGAAAGAGGCAAGTTGGGTAAATCGTCGCTCTGCTCCGCGACGAAATTCCTCGATAATCTCCTCGAGTTCTCCCCAGCGGCCTGCAGATCGGCAATTACGATCTCATGGAATAAGCAACGAGTACAAGGATCAGGGAAGAGCAACGGCAAAGGGGAGGATGGAAGAACACGAGGGTGGCCTGTGAACAAGCGTCAAACGACACGAACCATCGAGTATTCGCAAGCACTGCGGCTGCTGTGGCACACTACCGTCTGTCTGTCCCTCCTGCCGTCCGGCTGTCAGAAGCACCGATTCTCGCAGTAACAACCGTCAGGGTCGCAATACTCCTCCGCCACCCTGTCGCAGATTGATCGTGGCCTCATCTGCACCACCGCCTGTCTCTCTCGCTATTTCCCACCCCCTGTTTCGTCTGGATCCGATCGACGAACCGACCTCGAGTCGGTCCAACCTTTCCCGCGCAAAACTCTCTTCGAACGTTTCGATCTGTCGTACCCGATCCACTTCGGGATTCGGTCTCTTCGGTGCGGTACCAGCCTGGAGAGAGATCGGCGCAGCTTTCTCCGTAGTATTTCTTCGCGGTGGTCGGAACTCCGCAGGATTTATTCGTCTCGCAGACACCGAGGATGATCTCTTCGATTCGTCGGGGTGTAATCCTTGAGTGCCCGATTCGACGTCTCACCGGTGGGACTCTGTTACGAGAAAAGCGATCTCGGTTTGACGGATAGTCGATCGACTCGATCGATTTCGGCGCTACTTCGATATCGGTTGTCGCGCGCGGGTAAACTTGATCGTGGCTCGTGAAAGGAAATCGTTCTTTTCCTCCTGTTATTATTAGACCGTGGATTTTATGCATTTTAGTCGCGCGCGAATACCTTAACGTTCCGGTTTTCACGCAACCGTGGACGATACGTTTGCGCGGATACGCGCATCTATACGACACGCCGTTATTTTCGGACGCCGACGAAAATCAAAGGCGCTAAAGAGGCGGTGAGGCCGTTACCGTCGTCATCGCGGAAAAGGAAAAGACCAGGGCTGGCAAGGACGCGGAGGCAGGGGCCCCTCAGGGACGACTCGTCCAACCTTCTCCGTGTTCTAGGAACGAACGAACCGAGTTGAAATAGCAAATCGTAAAAACAAATTTAGATTCGCCAACATTGATTCGCTTTCATCGGAGAGTCTGTAACTTTGCTGTACCGAGAAAAGAATGTAAATTTGTCGAGCATGGGGAACATTCGGGAACGACTCGTGGCGAGTTTTGGTCGCGAAAGGGGGCGTCGAGCGAGCGCACGTGTCGCGCGAAACTTCTATTTCTCCGTCTCGTTGACGGAGACTACGTTTCGCGAAAAGCGAATCGACGAAGAACGAACGACATCCAAGGTAACTTTATCCTTCGCGAAAATTGTAATGTTCGCGGGATCGCTCTCGTCTCACTGGCCACGATCAAATTTTGGATCGTTGAAAGTCACGCGAGGTCTCTCGGCCGAGTTTTCGGTTACTTACCGACGAAAGAGTCGTCCGTAAACCCGCGCGGAGGTTTCGAGCCGTCGCGAATTCCACGAGAGGAGCCGCGACGAGATCGACTTTCAGCCGCGGCTGGCGCGGTCAGCTGATCCTCCGAGGACCGTCGCGAGTCGTTCCTAGAGGAACGATATTCGCGTTCCCGGCGAATTAGTCACCAACGAATTAGCGTTACTCCTCGGTCACTGAACCGATCGTTTCGATTGCACAGAGTACGGGGTTAATCGGTGGTACTACGACGAGCCTCGACACTGATCCACTCGATCCGAGGATCTGGTTGCCTGCCAATGGGTTTGCTCGATCGGTTCGTGCGCACTCCGCACCGTACCACTCGATCGAGCTTCGATCGAGCTCCCTCGAGTTTTTCACGGGCCGCGAACAGTAGGAACGGGTGTGATCGCGAGCTGCGAAACGCGCGACAGCCCCGAAGAGATGCCGAAGACGAGCACGAAACGGTAAACGGAGGGAAAATCGACAGAGGCAGAGAACGAACCGCCAGGAGGACCGTCGACGTCGGAACGACGGGTACGACGTCGGTCGTCGCGACGACACTGAGACGCCGGCCGTCGGGACGCGCGTATCTGAACGCGCGCCGAAGGCACCGCGCGGCGGCCAGGTACGGCACCCCAAACAGTTATTAATAGCCTCTGTCCTAGCTTACTAGATTTGCCCTCGAACCGACGCAACTTCTTCACCCCTCCACCTCGCCCTTCTCCTCCTTAAGACGCTACCCCCTCTCTCGAGTGCCATGCTTACTCTCCCTCCGACGCCGACGCTTCTCTTCGATGATGCGTCCTCCGGCTCGCGATCCTTTCTCGCGGATCGAGAACGGAGACGAGCAAAATAACGTTCGAGGAGAAGTAATCGTTGCGATTCCTTCGATAAATAATTTACCACCACCCAAATATGCGATTTATCGCAAACGTATCGGCAACGCCAAAATGCTTTTATTTTTATCCGAACGAGAATTTTGCTCGTCTCCGATAGACAGCCACGCATTCTATCTCTTTCTCGATCCCGCTCCGTTTTTCGCCCACCACCCCCCTTTTTTGCTTCTCGTCGAGCTTTCCAATTTCCACCGTTCGACGAATGCGGTTCGCCCTTTTGCGGTTGGAATTTGTATTTCATTTGTTTCGTTCTCTGCTCTTTTTGCTTCGAGCTCCCGAATTTCGCAGATGGTGGAGTTTGCCGAAGAATCTCGGAAACGAACAACTACTACCCCCTAGATCGGCTCGTCGACGAGCAGTAAAATTTTCACTGCGACACTCGGCGATGGTACCTAACAAGGGAATACCTAAGGGATCGGCAAATTGCGCGAAACTCGAGGAAGAAGGGAATTCGGTACACGTGATTCTTGCCACGTTTTAATCCCCCGCGGAGCTGCTGTCCTGCCCGCCGTATTCCGCGTCGATAAACCCGCGAAAAAACGATGAAGCGGACTTTTCCGAAACGCTGCTAAAAATAGTCTCGCGTTGCGAATAAACGTTCGATTCTATACAAGTCAAAAAAACACTCGATTCTTCGAGACTCCGCGTGCTCGGCTGAAAAAGTTTGTTTCGTTTCGCTTTCGAAAGCTACGAACGAGAGACTCGGATAACATTCCGAAAAGTATCGACTATACCGGTAAATTGGTTCAGGCCTACATATCGTCTTGCACGTTCCACCGGCAGGTACGAAACACTCTGTACTCGGTAACCGGGAAACATCCCCGTTGGTACCAACAAGTGCGACAAGTCCCGACTCGTCGACGATTCTCGAAACATGGCTCGCCTCGCGAATTCCGAGACCCTGGAAAACTCATCCCCCATAAATTCTCCGAGAGTCGCGATCACGCGTCGCGGGGTTAAGCGTTCCAAAGACCCGACGACGACTCTCCCTCCCCGGAAACGAAGTAGTCAGCCCGGTGGAACGGGGGTGGGTAGGCGAGTTCCCAGCTCGCAGTAAGAAACGGACAGCTAGATGTCGGACGTTCGTAGAAGCGTGTTTTGCGGGACGGTCCGCGTGGCTTGTTCCGCTGGATCGTGGAGGAAGAGGAACAAGAAGAGAGGGTGAGAAGAACCGACGGCGTCGGCCGGAACAAGAGGAAAAGGAGAAAGAAAAAGACGAAGGGGGGCGAGCACGCGGCTGCTGGCGAAGCCGATCGATAGCCAAACTCTTCTCCGACCGCCGCCACGTAAGATAGACACTGACATAGACCTCCGCGTACATGGAGACGGAGACGCGTTATGCATGGACCACCCCAAGCATGATACACACGCTCGCAATTTTTTATACGATCCATCCCTCGCTATGGCCGAACGGGCACCGAATGGGCACCGAACGTGTACCGAACGGGCACCGAACGGGCACCGAACGGTTCCCAAGGATAAGACAGATTGGCTCGCCGGGATTCCGAAACGAAAGCAGCCTACCCCCTGGTTCCGGCGACTTTAAAACAAGCATGCTTTCTTCGCGACGATAGGAGAACTCGTTGTCTCTGGAAGAGGAATCGAGTCATGGATCTTCGACGACCGAAATCTAGCGACGCGTGTTCGTACCGACTTTTTTCAATTTCCTCGTGCCGAATCGATTCCTGAAATACTTCCCGTGTACAACCACGGACGCACATCCTGTATACGCGAGATTATTAACGCTTTAACTGCCGTGTCATGCTTTTTCGCAACACATTCAGCCTGGGTGACCCATATACCATTTTCGTCCGGCAGTCGAAGCGTTAAGTTTCGACGATTCTCGTAAATTTCAGTCCGATCGTTTTTACGTAGATCGAGCCAGTGATTTCTACGATTATCAACACCAAAGGGAACAGACAAATAGAATCTTTCTGGAATTTGTAACGAATTCGTAACGCGAACGAATTTTCCCTCGATGATCGAGGTTCGCGGAGACGGGAATCGCGACGGTAATGCACCGGCCCGACGTATCGGAGCATACCACCCCAGAGTAAATATCGCTTCGTCGCACTAATGACTGTTCTAAGTTTGCTGGAGACGAGGACGCGGGTTCCCCGAGGACAACGAACCTCCTCCGGCTATATCCACGCGACATTTCACCGCCCAAGTGGGCTACGAAATTCCAGATCGTCGCGGCAAAAAGTTCTCGAGACTACTCCTTGTGCGTACACCTAATCGTTTCCAGTCGCGATTGGACAATTCCGAGACGAAAGCGACGATTAGTCAAACATTTTACGATTCGTATTAAAATCACGCTCTTGATCTTGGAAGAAGGGAACGCGTGAAAAAAACGTTCGAGCTCGAGGAGACAACCTTCCTATTCTCGTTGAGGGGTAGCCTGTTCCGGAAAGCGCAAGAGACTTTTTTACGCGTATCAATCGCAAGAAAAAGTGTCGAATCTATCGACTTATAATCGTATACACATATTCGCGCATGCTTCTATTACATGCTCTACTACTCGTGAACGCGTTTTTGCGAACAACTCGAAATCGACGAAACTCTATCTACTCCTTGCTCGACTTCCACCCGATTCGTCGAGCAGCTATCGCAAAGCAAACAGCGCGGACCAAGCAAACAAACCAAACGGTAGACAGCGGAAGGACGGGACGAATAAGTGCAATCTAAATATAAAAAAATGAGATTGGTCGGAGCGTGTGACGCGGTCCACCGTCGCTTAGGTTACGTAAGATTCGTGATTATCGGTATAAATAGGTGTTTCCTTACATAATTACTCCGGCAGCCGCGGAGTATCGCGCGCGCACGCGACGCCACGAAAACGAAAGCTGCATTGCTGAAAATCAGCTGACGAGGGGATCGAGAATGGAACTCGCCGCGATCGGGATATGACAAGCACGCGGAACAATTCGGACAGGTTCGCGTGCGCGCCGCCAATATACACCTTGCGACGTGTTTATCGTTTTACGGTACGGGTACCGATGTTTTTCCTCGGTATAACGAGGTTTTCCGTACAAGGAATTACATATTGGTAACGAATTTCCCGTTGTATATCGTTTCAATTTTACACGTTCATCGGTATTTACACGTCGCTCGCACAAGTGCGCCAAGTCATCGACACTCCCCACGCGTAATAACCGCGACCCTCTTCGTTAATCCTCTTCCGACCAGACTTTTTTCATCCCCCTTCCTTTTTCTTCCGTCGCGAGAAAACTTACGAAAGCCGCTCTTGTTCCACGAATCAAACGTTACCGTTACGCGATACAATCGCGGGAATAACAGCCCCTCAAATATTTTCCTGCGTCATTTACTACACTTTTAAACGAACGTTCGAACGAAGCGTTCGATCGCGCGCCAGCGACGGACCCCGATCATCCCCAAAAACGAAACGATTCCGGAACTGATTACGTAATTTCCCACTCAGTCGCGTCGAACCGATAATTCTCGCCGCGTTTAGACGATTCCCGGGGAAAACGTATTTTCAAGCGCGGCTTCGCGACGAAAGATCGAGAAACTCGATCCACGAACAACGAGCACGATGTTCGCATACTTTAACGCGTGAATCACTGCCTTTGCGAATTTCCACGAAAAGCGCCGAAACTGTGCCGTTTTCACCCGCGAACTCTCTCCGTCTCTGTTTCCATCGAGGCAAAACACCGATGTTTACGTCTCTCCGCACGCGTCGCAGTAATCGCGGCTTGGAAAACACCGTCGACGCTGGTGCACGCGAGTCTCACGTGTTCCGTCCAACTCCTCCAACCCCCTAATTCGAATCAGGGATCGCTCTAATTTATCCAAACGGAGGGAAGACGAATAGAATATCCGACGAAAGAAAAAGATGCGAGATTCTCGATAACCTGACGCGGAAATGTGTTAAACAAAGAATACCCTATTCGAGCAAACGTTCGTTAAACAGGAGCAAATATGCCGACAATTTTCCAACTTGTACGAAAAGTTAGTTTGACGATAAAAGTCGCAACAAGATGGTCGATTCGTTAGCGACGGAAGGTTTGGACCAGCATTTTTGCTCGTCGTTCGTTAGATTTCGACGGGAATTGCGACACCGAAGGAATCGCTCGGCAACCCTCGCACCTAAAACAAAGATTCATCGAATCCACGAGGCAAGTTAGCTTGAAAACGTATCGCAAGGTTGCGAAAGCAGCGCGACGCGACGATTCGGTAAAGACACGTGGACGGTTTGCCGGAGAAGGTAAGAGAGTCCCAGAGGTCTCGAGGAAAGCCGAGAAAGGAAGCGACGCGATACCGGAAGGACCGCGGACCAGGCTCGCGGAAGCATCAAGCACGGCACGTCGAACCGCTGAAAAGCGGGAATGCGGCATATGGCACGGCAAACACCACTCTCGGAAGCGTTACAAGCGTTAAGCTCAGCCAAGAAGCGTGAACCGTTAAACTAGACCACTTGGACCACTAGACTAGTTCGGCGCTCGCGAAAAAGGGGCAAAGTCGAAAACCACCTGTCCGGAAGGGGCCTGCAGGTAAGTCGAGACATCCGGTTCCACCATGCAGCTCCTCAGCGTATCCGGGATGAACATGAGTAGCTGGGACGTCGGCTGTGGTACAGGCTGAAGCCGGCTTGCACCGCGCTGACGATCCTCCAGCGAGCGCGCGCCCGCGGACAGCGTCGTCCTGACGTTGTGGCGCGTTCGCGATCACCGAGTAACGGCCGTCAGATCCGTCGGATCCGTCGAGCAGCCGATGACTCGACTACGCGATGCACCGGGTGGACCAGGAGTTGGACCAGCGAACCGCAGAGCTTGAGGAGGGTTCGCGAGCTCCCTGGAGGTGGGAACGTGTCCTCGAGCTGGTCCAGGCGAGCCTTCGTTTCTGTCTTTGCCGTTTCGCGATCGTCCTCGAAATCCGACGGTCGTCCAAGTCTGGCGAGTACTCGTGGGCCGGTTGGTCGGGTGTCCAACGACCGCCGCGAGGCGTGTTCCTCCCCTGATCGCGCGCGATCGCGCACCTATCGGCGTGGTTGGCGGTACCGCGGTATCGTTCGCTCGGAAAAGTCACCGCGGAACCGGTCGCGTCGCTGACGATGTTGGTGCTGGTGGTCGCGTCGTTGCTGAACCGTCGGCTGTCGGGTGGTGGTGGAACACCGCACCCAGGCACACGCATCCTATCTAACCACGAGCCCACAACTCCTGACTCTCGACTTTAGGCCCTCTCTGTGCTCTCTCGTGGCACGCAAGACGGCTCGCTCGCTCGCACTCTCTTTCCCTCTCTCGCTCTCCCTAACCCCTCTCTCCGGGTTCGCCGTTTTCCCTACCCTTCTCCCTCTGCTCGACGATCCTCTCCCTTCCTTCGCGACCGGCTAACCCTTACGCGCGACTTTCCTTCCCTCTCTTTCCACGACTTCTCCTCGTGCAGCTCTTTCGCAACCCTATTTTTTCCAGACTCTCCTCGAGCTCGATTCCCCGTGTTCCTCTCCGATTTCCTCGTTCGGCCACGGAGACGATACGTCTCTTGCCAGCACGTCGACGGACGAGCACGACGACGGACCGCGTCGAGACCACGGACAACCGGGTGTTCCCTCTCGGTTCCTTCTAGCTTCCCGTTCCCGATCGGGAGACGCCAGGCCCCAGACTACGCCGACTCCGAGCCACCGACGCTGCGTCGGCGTAAAAAGCATCGGCGTCGCGCAAGCTCGCCGGGAGCGCGCCGCGAGGACGCCTCGAACCCGCGATACGCGTTCGGACCTAGAGGGAGAAAGAAAGATAGGATGACACGAGACCAGGCCAGTGGCGTATTGGTATTATCCTATAGGCCAGGGGTGCGCAACTTAAATCGCGGACGCGCGACCATTACTCGCAATTAACCCTACCGATATACCAACCCTTTTTTTTTTTCGATACACGGACCATCGGGGCTGAAGGATACTCCAAGCTTGGCTACTCGAAATCTATAATGTTTCGCTTCGCGACGATCTTTACGAATATCCACCTAAACTTTGTTCGAGTAAAGAAAATTTCTATTCGTTTTTCAGCTCTCGGGAACACGTGAAACGCGTCACTTAGCAAACTCGTGGAATAACAGGAAAATTTCAAGCGGGATAAGTTTACGGAACAAGATGGTACCCACGCGAAACGGACCGATAAAAGTAATCGAATCTACGTGGAATCCGAGACAAGACTATGAAAACCGAGCTACGCTTCGAAATACGTAAGAGACCGACAAACCTAATCTCGCTATTTAGGACAATTGCAAATAAAGCCAAGCTCTTCCTTTCCGTGGACGTATCGCTATAGAAATGTTCGTTGTCGAAGAAAGAAAGAAGAAAGAGCAACCTACTCCAAAGGAAATGAATCGAACGTTAACATCGGAAGATTAGGAACCGCGCTAGATACGCGCAAGGATGAAACGGAAGAAGAGAGGTAGAGCGAGACGAGGGAGAGGTGGAGAGAAGTTAGGAAAACTCTCGCGCTAATCGTAAGCTTCTATTTATCCGGCTCGTTTTCGTCTACCTGCCTCTTCCCTCGCGGGCTATCTACAGCCAGCGTCGCAGCCAGTCCCTCTGCCGTGTATTTTTGGGCGCTCGTTAGGAATTAGCGCTAGCGGACCTCGAAGGTCTCCGCTAGCAACCGAGTTCTCCACCCTTTCCTCCGCCTTCTCAGGGATCAACGAGCCTAAACCTCCCTCCTCCCGTTACGGCCAAACGTTCTCCGAGCCGCGGGTTAGGGGTTCCAAACGACGCACCCCCGCCACGGAAGTTTGTCAACAATCTTCCGGGACGAGGATCACCCTCGAAAATAGCACGGCTGGAACGCGGTAATCTCGAGGTCGCGACCACCGCGAAACGAGATTACCAGCCCCCTTTTAAACCGCCCCCTGGGCTGCGCAGAGCTCGAGGAAGTTCGTAACTGGCCGCGAGACGACCGCGGGCTTAAAACTTTCCGCGGAGAGGATTCCGTTCGGGTGCTTCCATCTCCTGTTCTCTCGTTATTCCTCTCTTTCCCGGACCAATTCTTAGCGATTTTACGCTTTCCTACCGTAATTGCTACGCGACGATTCTAAATACCGAATTATCAGGATCCAGCGATCTTGGATCGACTTGGATGTCTTTCGATTACCCACTGGAAGAGTCTCTCTCGTAACACCAGGCGAGTCGGAACGAATCGTCGATTTTCGAAAAAGCCCGAGGTAAGAGAATCACTGTCACCAACAACTGCACAAGGACACGGGTAAACCGATCGAAACGCGCGTGGACATCGCGACGATGCCTCGAGGCTGGAAAACTCGCGGACTGCCGTTGGTGAACGGCATTGCCGTGCGACTGGCCTCTGTCGGGGCACCCTACCCCGTGGAAAGAGAAGTCACCGCGAACGTGACGGATTCCGTGATTCCAAGTGGCCTTTGTGCTTTGCATGGCGCGTTGCGGACGCAGACGCCCGGAATGGCTCGCGAAGAAACGCGACAACTTTGCGTTGCGAGAACTGAACTGGTATCGGTGTTGTTTCTACGCTAAAAGATACGTAACTTTTGAAATAAGACTAGAATGCTAGAATAAAAGAAAAACATGCAACTTATCGCCGGAAAGAAGCAAAGGAATTCCGAGAGTACAACGGATACGTCTTGACGATGCTTCTTCTCGTTTATTTATATTTACATTAGTATTAAATCGTATGGTTACAATGATTCGTAAGATAAATAGAATTTTATAAATGCAAAAGGAATTGCACGCTTTTCGCATACACCACCGACTCGTTCCCACGGTTCGTTCGAAAAGACGCTTTTCGAGAAAGCAAATGTCAATCTTCGACCGCCTAAACGGGAAAACACGTACAAGAATAAAAGATACGTGACCACGACCTATCTATCGAAACTGGAAAACAGAACAATCGCGGCGTTCTCCTCGAGTTCTAACACGACTCTCGCTGGAAATTAGTGAAAATTCGTTAACGCGTGATACTTTGTTCGTTATAAATATACGATACGGCGATAAAGATATAACTTTCCTCGTAATTACAATAAAATGTACCTCCTAGCTCCTTAGCGTTATCGTAACGTTCGAGACGAGTGTAACAACAGTCCCTCGATCGTTTTGCTATGCTAAATAGTGTTTTGGCAGTTGTTCGACAAATTACGGTATCCAGTCACGGTGGACGTCAGTTGCTTTTATAATTACTAGTGTCAACGATGCTCGATATAACCGATAACTTCGCGATTAGGAATGACTCTTAAAAATTCCCTGGTATCCGACGAAATAAACTTTCCTATCGTGCTATATTTTCGTTCCCATTGTGCTACACTTATTTGTAAAAGTACGCGATGTTACCATTAAATTATAAGTGTATCGTTCAACGGATCACCCAAGTACCTTGGTAAAAAGAAGGTCCGCTCGTGAAAAGATCACTCAAACGTCAGTCTGTGTATCTACAGTTTACGAACAACTTCGTCGTTGGTGAGTTGCCATAAAAATGTACGCTATGGACTGATTATGTAAAAATTCATAAGACGACTACGAGATTGAAAAAGTCTAAAACTCGAAAGGCCTACCTGATTCCTCCTACGAAACAACTATCCTCGTCGCTTGTAAAGTTTGTAAAGTAGTTTTCACAATTTCGTCGTGTTCGATATTTATATCCCAGATTTAAAGAACATTAAAATTAGTTTTAGAACGACGCTTTTTGAACAGATGCCAGTTCACCGTTTCGTTTCCTTCTTTGAAAGAAAGAAATACACTCTCTTCGATGCGATCTTTTCCTACCATTCGCGATTACGCATTCGATTAATATACCGTTTTGTACTTACATGTACGTCAGACTTGTTATTCGTTACACAGCTGGAGATAACGTCGATCGATCGAGAAAGTTATTTAATGGATTTTGTAATCGGAGAACAACAGGGATCGTTATTCGGATAAAGGGCTGCTTAGAGTAATTTAGGAAGATATCCTAAAAGTATTTCTAACTGTTATTAACCAGCGTAGTTTACGAGCATTGTTACTTTTAGTGACCTGGAATTTGCAATTATTGCTATGTTCGTAACACACCATGTCCCAGGAATTAAAACTGAAAACAATAATATCGTTAAACGAGCGATATCACATTTTATTCTTAACCCGTATTATATACTGACCCTTTTTAAGAATTCTTCCGCGCATATGCGAGCTCTAGCGTTCATCGACAATTTCATTTCGCTGATCTCTCTGTCGATCTCTTCCATGAAATGAATGATAAAGTCTACGATTTTGTGTTTGTACATTTGTTCTACGTGGATGTTTGTGATTAAAAAACTAATGTCGTAACCCTATGAAACAAACCCAATGTTATCGAACCTGTTTGCACGAATCTCTTCGTTAATACTCTGCAAATTTAAACGACAGTTACCTCTATCGGCTTCCTCCTAAGAATAACAAAGTGTTCCGCTCTCATTGTCATGAATCTTGTGAAATTATGACACAGAATCTTTTCTAAATCATCTGCTTGTTTCACAGCGATGCTTATTCTCATACTGTTTATACTGGACTCGATCAGCACCTTCTCCTTGTCGTTTCTACTTATCAATATCGGAGTAAGAAGGAGCTCCTTACTCGCTCTCACTTCGACTTCGGGTTTATTGTGCTTCTCGACGATTTGAGATGAAAAATTTTCAAGACACATAGCGGCGGTGAGAGTTCGCCTCACTGCTGTCAGATAAGGCTTCAACGTTCCCGACTGTAAAAAGATACGAATTAACAGTTACGACGATATTTCGATAATTCGTGTACAAGCGCTTTATTTTTATCTTTGACACGACGAATAAATTCTAAATTTCGAACCAAATTTCGTTACGCCGACATTCTGTCTAACCAATGAGAAAATCTGTCGGTTCGTGAAATACAAATCATCATAACCTATATCTCGCGAACCGAGATTATTGTGCTTACCATCTTGTAAAGAAGCTACGAAAATCTCGCGTCCCGTCTGAAATCTATCAGTGTCGTACACCCTCCGACGGTTCACTTTTTCTATAAAAGATTCACGGAAACACGTGAAAGATGACACATTACGTTCTATACATATCAAGGGGGGTTGGGTTCGGCCGGTTTGACTTCAACAGCGCGGGGCGTGTTCCTAAGTTCACTGATAACGAGGACACACTCGTATCTCTCTACTGTCGCACGAAACTCCGGTAAGAACGTATATCCTAAGAAAGAATCATCGCGATATCTTTACGTATACGTTTGCATTCTTGCATTACGCGTAATGAAATGTGTTACACGGATGACGATTGGCAAATTCCGTTATATGCTAACGATGAAAAATCCGTGCCATTAATCGTAAGGCTTTATTGTTTCAACTGTGTTATAAATGGTTCCTGTCTTTTATCAACGTTCTCCCAACTGTTCCTCAACGTACTCGAAACGTATGATAAATTCACTAGTAGCAACTAAATGAATACGTGATAATTTTTTGAGTCATTATTGTTCTCATTAAGTTCTATGACTCCTGTGATTTTATATCTACGTCATTGTTCGCTATCAGAATTTTATCTACTGTATTTCGAATTTTGTAATACGTGCACGACTGACAAATGCAGTCTTGCTCGGTACATTACCGAATCGATACAATAAATAAATAAATATAATTTATTCTGGATTCGATATATCGAAATGAATTACTTTTTCTCTCTTTGAAATGTATTACAATGTAAAACCAAAGTTTATAGTTCCCATTATTACTGCTAGATGACGCCACCAATATCATTGCCATCGCCATCTAGCGTTGAAGAGGTCGAACTAATTTTAGGAATTTGGTCAGCGCCTCTATCGGGAAAACGCCCAAGTTTGTCCTCGAATAGTTTCTATTTTCACCACTAGATGGCGCCATTTACACTGTTTTTTTTACCGACACTATCGGTACATTACCATCCTGTAGGTAATTACCATCTAAAAGCGCCATCTAGCGGTGAAAATAGGAACTATTCGAGGGCAAACTTGGGCGTTTTCTCGATAGAGGCGCTGACCAAACTCCTAAAATTAGTTCGACCTCTTCAACGCTAGATGGCGAAGGCAATGATAATGGTAGCGTCATCTAGCAGTAATAACGAGAACTATTGTTACTATAAACTTGGGCATTTTCCCACCGATGGCGCCACTGGAGCTAAATTTCGCTCACTGAGCGGCTTAGTGAGCGGTGGCTTTTCTGGATGGATCAAAATACTGTAAATTTCGTAACGCGATTAAACGTGACAGATTGGATTCATTATGGTTGTTTGTAAATATTATCAACAAGGCAATTGTCGCTATGGACAGTACTGTCAGTTCGAACATATAAATACCTTCGGTAAGATAAGCTACTCAGGCACGTTAATATGTTTTATTTTAATGTATAAAATATTCGTTTCATAGGGGCCAATAATAACAAAGTTGAATCTTATAATGACGACGAATATACGGCGTAAGTATTACAAAATTGTTTTATGGTAATTCTAAGGGGACACAGTTAATTATTTATATCGAAACAAGGGTCGCCGTTGCGAAAGAAGTACTCAGTGCTGAAAGAGGTGGACAATGGTTGCTGTCGTGTTTTGCACCACTTAAACATAGGCCATGCATTCCGGGCATGGAAGATCTTTCACCAGAAGAAGTGCGATGGAAAATGTATCAAGCTCAAAAAAATGGAATGGTGGAACAAGCGGTCTGTATACGTAGTCAAATGTCCTGTGTTAGGTTGTTATGATCATTCGTTAACGGTTTGGCTACCTGTTCTTCTTTTCAGAAATTGCATTTTCAACAACTATGCCAAGACATGAAAGCTAAACGAGATGCCTTAAAAAATCCTACTCGAGAGACAGTAGCAATGCTGGTGAGATAAAACTTGAGAATTTTTAGTATTTTTTGTAAATTTCCATGACAAAAGTAACTTTCCTTTTATAGAAAGAACTTCAAGGAAATGCTCGAAAAGGTAAATTAACTAAAACTGTAAATATAGTCAAAAAATTATCAAATTTTTTATTTGCAAATTATCAATTAGGACTCCCCAGCAATACCCCATCTACCAATGTTTTTGGGAATAAATCATTCGTGAGCCAAAACAACCCATTTGGCGGAGGTTTTGCTTCGCAAAATACTACATCGATATTTGGAAGAAAAAATAACACCTCCAATCCTGCATTTGGTGGAACTCCATCTTTTGGCACCAGTTTAGGTTGTTTTGGCAGTGTAACCAGTAGTAGTTCAGTGTTTGGCGGAACTACGAATACCGCTGGTGTTACCACCTTCAGTTCAGGACAAAACGCGCAGTCTTTCGGAACGACTGGTTCAATTTTTGGAGCGGGAACTCAGCAATCTGTTTTTGGACAACCTAGCGTATTTGGAGCATCTGGTCAAGTAAACAACGTTTTCGCAAGACCCCAGACATCGCAATCAACGACATCGGCATTCAATACTGGAGCAGCATCCTCTTCGTCAATATTTAGCAGCGGCTCTGCCCCTCAGTCTAACGCGTCTCCATTTGGTGGAGCCAAAACGACTACCGCTAATCCATTCGGTGCTACCTCGACGTTACAGACTGCGAACCCTCTCTTTGGAACAACACCGTCAACGGGATCATTCAGTTCTGGAATATTTTCCCAACCAAAAACGGTACCTGCTTTTGGAGGAGCACCTGTTTTCGGTAGCGGAGCGAACTTTGGAAACGCACCTGCGCCATTGTTCAGCGAACAACCAACGTTCGGCGGTTCTAGCAATATCTTCGGCGGACCCAGTACTACGACACCGACCTTCAGCTCCGCTGCTCAATCCGGAAATGCTTTCGGTGCTCCTACATCTACGCCTGCCGTGAATTTATTTGGAAGTGCTCAAAACCCTCCGCCTGCTATATCTACACCTAACGCATCTCCGTTCAGTACAACCACCCCCACGATCAACAGTCCTTTCGGAACAGGCACGCCTACGACCAGCAGCCCTTTCGGTGCAGCCACGCCTACGACCAGCAGTCCTTTCGGTGTAGCCACGTCTACGACCAGCAGTCCTTTCGCCACCGCAACATCACATTTTGAACCTACCAGTTCAACTGCTGCTGGTCCCTTTTCAAGACCCACGTTTGGCATGACCACAGGAACTACTGGGGATACTTTTGGTACTACCGTCACATCTTCCACCGCTCCATTCAGCACCGCTAATACCGGAATCCCGTTTGGCACTCCTAGTAACGCGGCTCCACTTTTTACGACGTCTACGTTCGGTGATTTGAAGAGTTCACCGTTCGCTACCACGAATACTACAGTTACGACTACAAACACAAATCCGTTTGCACCAAGGACACAACAAACCACTTTACCGTTTGGCAATTTCGTTCAAAACGATCCAGCTAATACGGTTACAGTGTCTACGGCCAGTCCGTTTGGAGCTACGATGACAACGGCTGTTATCGACGATAGCGTATACTCGATAGAAGGTCAATTAACGGATGATGAGAAGCAAATGTATTTAGCGGAGAAATTTATCTTTGGCAAGATTCCGTTGAAGCCACCTACTAAAGACATAAGGTAACTTAACGTTATGATCGGTCAGTGGAACATATATGTGCTGTGATACTTATTTCCTATGAATGTACTACCCAAATTCGCAACATTGTAATAGTAACAAATAATATATTTACCGTCAGTGCAGTTCAGTTTTCTATAGAACTTCGTAAAATGTTCTTTTTATCGAACGAATGCAATGAGAACCACCAGAAACATTCTAATAATATAACAAAATATGTAATAAAAACCAAGATTCGTGTTATAACAGCGTACTGTAGATTCGTTCCTCACGCTCCATTCTATAATGTGTCGCAAAATCAAATATATCAAATATGTATATATATCAATCTCTTTTAATTTAATCAATTACATAGTTATTTACATATGTACAGTAGTCAATTGGTCGAAAACACATTTGACCCTTATTCGTATTTACCTTATTATACATTCTTGTAATGTATTACTCCGGGAGGAGGAGGTGGAGGAGGAGGAGGAACGCTATTTGCAAATTGACTTCCTTCCGACACCTGAAAACGATATACATGTTTAATTTCAATTAAAACGGAACATTAATTTTTCTGTATATAAGACGAACCTGTGGCAAATGACAGAGAGGGTTTGTTGGATAATTGGTTCTCTGTACATAAGCTGTAGACTGGTTTGGAGGTTGTGATAAACCGGGTGGTATACCATTCGGTGGTTTATATCCCGTTATCTAACAAATAAATACGATGGTTATCTAACGACCTATATTAAGGTTGGAATAGTAAGAAGATTCACATACTTTGTCGTTCATCTCAGGGAATATAGTGCTTAAGTTGAAGTTGGTGAGACTAGTGCCCGAGGGATGATGACTCATGGTCATAGGGTTACTCGAAACGATTCCTCCTCTTGACATGTTTGGATTCATTGGGAAACCAGCCGTTGGTACTGTGGTGACGCCTTGCGCACCAGGTACCGTGGGTGGTGGTGGTAAACCATTCACAGCTTTCGTATATACGTTTGCCTGTGGATGATTTTGATAAAGAGGGCTAGCGTGTGGTGGTGGAGGTGGTGGCAAGAACGTGGCAGAGTGGTGATAATCTTCGAGAGTCGAATTAATGCTAGAAAGAGGAAACTCCAAATTCTGCATAGTTCCATCTAGTCCTTTCCTTTTTCCTTTCTTCGCATTCGTAGAGTATGTTCTTTTGTCACAATTCTGGTGTTTCGCATAGTGTTGATGATTCTTCGCGTTAGTATTTACATTGGAAGTCGAGGTCGTTACGGTGGACGTGGAGGATGAAGCGGCAGTCGAGGATGTTGCCACATTCGACAGAAGGAAGGCGTTTGCTTCCATATAATCGGTGTTATCGTGTAGCGGCATCATGTAACTGGTGGGAGTGTTCGATATACTAGTTATAAAATTCGAAGTAGGGTAGATATTTGTGTTGGAAGAGTACGAGTACGAGTTAAAGTTCTGATTAACCATTTGCCCATAACCGCCTCCTTCGTCTGCATTTGAAAAATAGTTAATCGGCATAACTGTATCCGCAGTAGGCAAACTCGTTTGAAATTTATTCTGGGGATAATTAGTAGTAAATTTTATGGAGGCATGTTTATCTTGATTTGTGTCATGAACACTGCTATTAGTTCCTATCAATGCTTCCGCGGTATAATTGCTTTTACAATTCCTGCTTCTCCAGTGAACATTATTCTGCTGATACTTTTGTTGTTGTTGTTGTTGTTGTTGCTGTTGTTGCTGCTGCTGCTGTTGCTGTTGCTGCTGTTGCTGCTGCTGCTGCTGCTGCTGTTGATACCCCTGTTCCGAGAAGGCATGACCGGAAGATTTTTGTTCTTCGTGCCTCTGATGTAACTGATCGTTACTCGAAGTGTGTTTACGAATATCCATCTGTCGTTTACTGTTTCCTCTAGGACTGGCATTACTTTTTCTTTGATGTTTCCTAGCTTGTTGTTGTTGTTGTTGCTGCTGTTGCTGTTGTTGTTGCTGCTGCTGCTGTTGATGCTGATGAGCATGGTGATGATGATGGTGTTGCTGATGGTGTTGTTGATGAGACTTCTCAGCTTTCTCGTGTTCTACCAGTTGACTCACAGAAAGGAACGAAGATCCAGATCCCGGGTGCTGAACAGTTTGGTTATTTAACACGGCATGGAAATCACGTCCTGTGACATTTCCTTCTTTATCTTTGGTGGGGTCTTTACTTTGGTCAGATGGAACTCTCGAAGATACCTGACCAAATAAAAAGTTCTGCTTCTCGGATATATTGGTACCTAGATCTAGATCACCGACTAAAGTTGGAAGACTGGAAGAAACGATATGCTGATCTATACCCTTAACCGGTTGAGTTTGCTCCACGTGTACGCTAGTCTTCGTAGGAGACCAAGGGAACGGTTGATCCTCTGAATAAAACACCTCTGAAGTTCTCTTTGGTTCGGTTTGCAATGCTGGTAAATTAGAGAAACTATGGCCTGCCACGTCATAATTATTGTAAAACTGATTCGATGTTCCTTGATTGTACGATGGTGTTTGTGTAAACAAATTGTTCTGACAAAATTCGAGTTCCTTGCCAATTGGGGGTAAAATGATGTCGGCAATGTTCGCGTTGTGTTTAATCTCTGGTGTCATCATCCAGTTCACAGGGGCTCTGATGGCATGTTGCTGTTGGTTTCCTTTTGATTTTACGGCACTTTGCTGTTGTCCATGTTTTCCATCGTTGGTGTACGTAACGCTATCGTGTTGATGAGAGGGAATTTGTTCCTGAATCAAAGGCTGATACTTGTTCTGATTCTGCTGCTGTAATTTGTCGGGATACTTGAAATTCGAGCTGGCGTACGTCTCCACAGAGTACTTTATTTGTGTACTAACTTCGGGTAAATCAAAGTTCACTTGAGAGTCGTAAGTGGACATAGGATACACAGGTTTGTCCTGCTTTGTAGGCATGGATTGATGGGTCTTTTGTCCGTGTTGCTGTTGCTGCTGTGATTGCTGATCTATTCCAGAATACTCGTTTTGAATGTACTCAGACTCCATTCCATACTTGGATTTGCTTTTATTTTCGGTACTAAACTTGTAATCGTTGCTGCCAGACGAAGTTTGACTTTGACTTTGCATGCGACTTTGCTTGCCAGATGGAGGAACGTTTGCCTGAATATTTCTTGCTTTCGAGGGATCAACAAAAGGTTGTTTCTGCGGATCCATTCCAGATTTCATCCTCGACTTGTCGATATTAGTCACAGCCGAATTAGTCGAATAAACGTCGTTTGTTAATACATTAGAGAAATTTGCATTTTCCTTGTGCAGGGGAACGTAATTGAAATTATCGCAAATATTTTTCTCCTCTGTGTTGTCCGTTTGAGTTGGTCCTTGCTCAAACTGCACTAAATTGTTATTAGCATTACCGCCAACAGGTGATAAAGTAGTCCAAGATAAAATACTGAAATTGGAAGAGTTGTGAGCAACGGTAGTTGTCGATTTGGCGTGATTATCGGTAACGGTACTCGGCTCGTAGTTAGATGTTGCGACGAAAGATGATGGCTGCTGCGAATACCGTGATACAGGCACGTTTTGAATCAAAGGCTTACTATTTAGAGTATTCGAAGAGTTAGCGTTAATCTTCTTCATGTCTTTGTTAGAATATGAAGTATAATTCTGAGAATTTTCTCGTTTTCCTTGAAATATATTATTAGTATTCAGCACATTTTGTTCAGTTTGTGCGCTCATAGACTCCTTCACTCCGTAGGAAAATGTCTCGATAAACGGATCAACGTCTATCTTTTTCGCAGAAGTATAATTTGTGTCGCGTCTGTGATTCTGTGATTCCTGTTGCTTTGATCTCAAAACGTTATTCAACTTTGCATCTTGGTCTACGATAGTATTGGTTGAGGTATCAGAATTCTTATTCATCTTCGGATAACTGCGTTGGAAATGATTCTCGGACAAGTTGGGTATCGAGTCTTTCGAAGAGTAGCTCTGATTTCTGGTAGACGTATTTACGTTACCGGTTCCTGTAGGATAAGATACAGAGTTTTTTCGAGGCAGATTCTTACTCTGATCTACAGAGTAGTCGTTGTGGGAGTTCTGTACATGATGATCCTTTTCGTGCACCGTGTATGGCTGCTGAGTGCTTTGTTGCGTAGTTAGAACATGAGTGTCTTTAGGCTGTGAATCGTAAACAGTTTGCATATTTTGGGAAGAAAGAATAGGAAGAGCTACATCTTTGGGCTGTATAGAATAATCCTGTTGCATATTTTGAGACGAAGTGGGAAGAGTTCTGTCAACGTGATCGCTGTAATTGAGTCGATTGTTGGGTACAATGTTGGAATCGACCAGAGGACCTTTGTCGTGAACTCCGTAAACATCGCGAGAGCTATGAGAATCTTTATCCTTTATTTGAGACGCGTAATCCATCTGCATAGTCTGCAAACGCAAAGAAGTATTCGTAGTAGTCGTCGTATTAGCCAAATGGGAACTGAGAGATGCTTGAGAGACATCGGGTGGTACGTTTTGCATCGATCCAGCAGGAGTGACATCTTGAATTGTACCATTGCTACAAATCGTTGAATTTTGTTGCAAACTATTCAGATTATTATCGACAACTGTCGAGTAGTTGGACAAAAAGTCTTGAGAGGAGGTGTAACGAACACTGGTATCGCAGGTTGATGCTTGAATTGGACAAGTGGTCTGGTCTGATTTATTGGAACTGGAGGCAGTGCCAATATCAGAGGTGATAACATTTTCAGTGGTAGTATTGGTGATCGTGTTTCGAAGACTTGTCGCGAGCTGACTCTGACAATTTTCCCTTGTTTCTGTGTTGGTACTTATCGAAGTGGTAGCCGACACGCTTGCGACAGAGTAGATGGTAGTGTGCGAGAAAGAATTTGAAGAAGCAGGTTTCTCCGCAGAAGGTAACACACTTTGCACAATCTTGTAAGATTCCCTAAGAGGCTCGTCGTTCACGACCTTAGGTAAAGCCTTCGTAGTCAAGTTACACTCCAAGGAAACGATCATCTCCGAGTTCACCGACTCGTTTACAGGATCATTTACATTTTTCTTTTCTTCGCATGTCATCTTCAAACGTTTCTCTGCGATCGAATGAGAAGGGGACGACGTCTTTATCTTGAAACTGTTGGGCTCCATCGCTCCAATCTGTAGAAGCATGGGTGGAGTTTGACTGTGATACTTGAAGTCTTCCTTCATCTCCTCTTCCAGAACCTCGGTTTTACCGTTCAACGAGGATACTAGCGGGAAAGCCATCAGAAACGCCGCGGTAGGAGATATCGACTCAGAATTGTGCGAGCTGGAAGGAACTTGAAGAGAAGCGAATATGTCGTTCGAAAGGTCCGAGTGAAGACCGTCGGTTCTGTTACCAATGGGCACGAAAGAATTCTCTGTGTTGTACGTCAGGGAAGTTTTCGATATCTCATCTTTCGAAGTCTTACCTAACTTGGATTCGTCTTCGATCATGCCAACTGGAAGCAACACCGATGTTTGCGCTGTGCCGTCGGACGTTTGTACTACCGCATTCGCTTCTGGTTTCAACGTTGTCGTGGTATTTGTATCAAGATTTAAAATGATCTTATTACTTTCTAAGTTTGTTGCCCCTTCAACAGCTTCCGATTCTTTGGGCGTCACCTGTAACAGATTCTCGAACTCTGTACCGAGGTTGCACACTTCTTTCATCTTCTTAGATTCTGCGGTGTCTTGGACAGCCTCTTCAACTTCCGTTAAAGATAACTTGGAATTGGTTTTGTTCGTGTCGTTACGTGACTTTTCTAGTGTACTATCTATAGGAATACCGAACTCGGTTTCTTCGGAAACCGATATAACCTCGTTGCCAGATTTCAAATGCTCCTGTGAGAAAGTAACCGGTGACACTGTACCTAAAACCAATGCATCTTGACTTTTCTTAGTTTCCCACTGCACGTTGTCCGATTTTAAGGCATCTTCAGACTTTGAAAAGTCGGAAACGATCTCGCGGTTAGCACTAGTTTCGGTAGATGATTTTTTTTCATTCGACCGATCCACGATACGACCTTCATCTTCTTCATTCGCGACCTCGCCTATCGTCTCTATTACACGTTTTAAATGTACCGGTTGCACCTTAACGGTACATTCGCTGTGTTCGTTTGTCTTCCGTTTCTTTTCGGCAGATTCATTTGTAGAGTCGACTTCTATAGCCGACGACCGCTTGAGCGATCCTTTCTGCGCTCCATTTACATTCTCGATGCTTTTTTCACCTTTTCCTTTCTCGTTTCTCTCATCCCCCATTTTTGGGAGCGATTGATTTTTAACATTCTTCGCATGATTCTTATTCGCTTTAGATTTAACCTCGCTATCCTTTTTACTCGTCTGTTCTTTCGATTTCTCTCCTTTTTCTTTGTGAACCGCCGGAATAGGAACTTTATACGTCATCGTAGTTTTTGTGACTTCTTTGCCCTTGGGCAGAATCCCTTTATGACCGCCGATTTTTGTCGCGTTCACTATATTCTTTACGTTTGATGCCCATTTTTGCGAATCGACAACCATATTCGCGTGGATATTTGGAACTGTATTCAACGTGACCTTTTGTACCGTGTTAATTAAAGCCTGATTACAAATGGAGACAACAGAATTCTGTACGCGATTCGTCAAGGGCTGCATAACGATCATTTGACTTTGCTGAGTGTTGCTAAGAATTATAGGATTCGTCGGTTGCTGTTGAGCATTTACAATTATATTCGACGCCATAGGAGTTACCAGAGGCATTAATTTACCACCAGACAGTATAAGAGTATTCGGAGTTAGATTAGTAACAGAATTATTTATGCATGACGTTAAAGACTTTTTCCCGTCTTTCTTTTTCGCCTTTTTCTTGCTTTTTTTTTGAGTTTCCGCTTTCTGTAATACTTGAAGCAGAAAATTATTTGCAGACCGATGTTCTACGGTATCGTAACGTTATTTAAATTTAGTACCTACCATTATTCGTTTTGCCACTCGACGGATCAGCGATGGCTGCATCGGAACCTAATTTAAAGAAAGTAGTAAGCGATGTTACATATTGGAAATGGCGTCGTGCTCGAAAAAGAGTATTTACTCGAATTTGTTTGGCAACATTCCGATTCTTTTGGTCCAGTTTCCGATACGTTCCTCGTTGCATCCGAAATGTCGTCCTTACTATTCGCACGGTTTACACGGTTTTCTTGATTTTCGATCGAACTGTTGACGTCCTTGGAAACATCGCCATTCTGCGTCGACTTTTTGGTAGACGATTGAGAAGAATTTACCGACTTCCTTTTAGAAGGCACTTTAAGGTCCGTGGACTTCTCTCTTCTATTTTCAGAATTTTTTACTGAAAACAAGCATTCTTTGAACTTTCAAAAACATCGTTGTAAATATTCATCGCTTTATCGTACAATTTTCGCTAGCCTTACTTTCTTCTATCTTACTGAAATACTTCTCCGCGTCTCCTACATTAATTTTATTCGACCACTTTAGCGGAGATATTTTTTCAAGGGCTGGTTCCGCGGGTACGGAGATTCCAGCCTCGCGCAACAACGTCGATAGCAACTGCGTGTGAGAGAAAAGCTGAGTTACTAGTTGTTTGAGACGAGCCAATTCTTCCTCTGCGTAGAAGTAAAAATTGAAACGTGAAGAAATGGAATAGAGCGCATCTTACGAACAGTATCTAACAAACATGCTTACTGTGCGCTTCGGAAGCGTGCGCGGAAAAGAACTCTTCCGTGCGACTATGGAGGTCTTTGATGTATTTCGAGGCATGGACCAGGATGTCGACTTTGTTGCGTTTGCGGCCATCCTGATGCGGTGGCAGAAGATCTGCCAACGTTTTGAAGTACGAGTTCATACGTTTTCTTCTGTCTCGCTCCCATGTTTTTGCTTTGCTAAGATGACACGAAGATCGTTAGGATCAAGGAAAACCGGATATTTGGTTACGTTTGGTGTACGAAGCGCAAACAAAACGAACCGATTTTGTATCGACAAACAGAGAGGTTAGGAAGCTACCAAACAAACGCTTACGTGTTTTCTTTTCGTGGCATAATTTATCCAGTTGGCATCGTTTCGCGTGAAAAACGCGCTGCCAGAAGCGCAGAGGCGTCACTTGTAGCTGACATTACACACGCTCGACAATCCTCGTCGTAACTCTGACATTTCGATCTTTCTGCTCGCCTCGATGGCCTCGATCGCAGAACACACGAAATAAAAACTCTGTCGACCGATAGAGCTCGCGACGCTCGTTCGAACCTGCCCGCCATCTATCGATCTTCCTCGTAAACCTGTTTTACCAACCCAAGCTAACCGAATTGGTTCAAAACTCGAATGGTTGGTAACCTGTAGAATACAGATGTATTCTCATCGATTTGGTATTTTGTTTACGGCAAGCGCCAGCAGATTGTGCAATTTCAGTCGAACGCGGTGCATTCGCTGCATTGGAATAATTGACGAGATGCGTCGCAGAGAATCGTGCACGTAGATCCGATGCGAAATGCGTGCGAATGTCAACGCGAGACCGCTCGAAAGGAAGCAGTCATCGATGCGAACCGTTCGCTGCAACTTCCTGAAATTATTTATCGTACGATAAAAGGACCTATCGGATGCTTTATCGAAATCAAACATAGCTGACCGCTGCCAAGTAACATAAAAATTTAATAAATATCCGTGCCTTGGTGAATTTATCGGTGGCGCATCCATGAGGGGTGCTCCGAGCATATGCAACCCTCCCGGCTTCCCTGTGTAAACGTAAGCTAATGTTATCGGATTACACCTCAATCACGAAAGTGTTACAGTTAAATTGTTGATCTCTACAATCACCGTATGGAACGAAGAAAAAGTTGTCATAGATGTAAATTTTACGGAGAATCGAAAGGTGTCGGGATGTATTCGTCCCCGTTAGTTATTAGTTGCACCCCCTCGATAAATTTCCGAGTACACCAACGCAGTAGCAACTTTGTCACCGTTCCACGTTATTTATCGCCTCTGCCAAACATAGCTGCGCGACCATTTCCAAGATTTGGAGATCGGCATTCCCGCGTGGAGGAGGATCGAAAATATCCAAGAAGCTGGTCCTCTGGCGTCGCGACATATTTTTTCCGCTTTCGCGGGAACGATTTGGCGTGGCATTTTCGAGCGGTTTCGCGTGCACGCCGTTTGTTTGGCAACGTCACGTGCTACATATTTCACTGTCAGCCTGTTTACAATAAAATTAACTCCTGCTGGTAAGGAACGGAGAAGCTTCGAGGAGATAGCGTCGACGTGCGCGCACACGTCGAGAGAAATACCTGTCTTTTTTATTTTCAAGTAAAGCACATTTCGTTAACGTGTATCGTATAGAATCCGCGATCCAACGATAGTAATAAAAGCACAGACGCAAACTCTCGTCCGTTGAGAAGATTCGTTTTCGAGTGCAGCGCAATTATTCAACGCTTAATCATCGCGGATATATTTATACGCCGCGGCGCGGCGGCTGTGCGAAAGCCTAGTTTTCAACGGTGCAGCGTAGCGCGTGCGGCACTAATTAATGATTTAAGCAACACGCGGCCAAGTTTTGCGTGATACGCGCTCTCTCACGCATCTACGTTTACGGCCGGCGACTCGGAGCCATGGCCAAAGGAACGCACCGCGCATAATTGTAATCATCCCCGTGAGAATCATTTATGCAATTAGCGGCTGGGCTTTCAGGAAGCGTCTTCGAGAGAAACGATGCGCCGTGCCTTTGAGTTTCTCCAACTCGCGATACCGTTCGCTTAAAACGTACCCACTCGAACAACTCTGACATCACTCTGGGATCCTCGGGTTCGTAGATCAATTTCGAGAGATCCGCGTAGCTTGTACCTAACGGAGTACCTTAATGGAATCCTTCTTTCATCGCATCCGCGTGCGCAAACAGTGTATCTAATTGCGTCTGTAACTCTTCCAACGTCGAGTCGTCGTCGTACGAGGCGTGTACTCCGAGCGGTGTATCCAGAGACAGCAAAAGTTTCAGAGTCTCCTAATCCTTTTTGCGGTATTCGTAAGCGTGGGGTAGGCGTAGGTGGGTCGAAGGAGGGTGACAGAGTTGACGAAACGAGTTTGCTTATCCTAGCATCGTCGACGATACGAAATTTACGGCGCGGCGTCTCGGGGGTACGGGGCGAGACCGTCGGCGTCGCGTCGACGACGCGACGACAAAAGCCGATAAGGGCTAGGTGGTCGGTGACGACAAGAAGAAAAATTCGCGGTGCGGCGCGGCGCGGCACAGGGTGTCTGCAGGATTTCGCGTGGGTGGAGAAAGAACGGAGGAGCGAGCCAGCCGGCACGGGTATTGATTACGAAGGAAAGCCGCACCCTCTGGCACCCTCTGGCACCCTCTGGCCAGACCGTCGCGCAGGGGTTGGCCAGCGCCTACGCCGCGACACCGCATCGAGAGAGAAATCCTGCGCAGTCGTCGCGACGATCTCTGCGTCTGCCCCTCGATATGCGGACGTTCGGACACCGACGATCGATTCCATCGCATCGCACCGAAACCCCCAAAAAATAAATCGCTACCAACAGCCTCGCTGCGGCTTATGCCGTGAACCCTCCGCGAAAAAGTCCTGACAGATCTACCGCATAATTGTCCAATCAGCCTGCCTGTTTCCGCCCGTCTTTCTCTACCTATCGCCAGAAACTAGATCGATGGAACGTTTCACTGTTCGGGATAGCAGGGCAAACATTGAGAGCGAAAATAACGATTCCCGGTTTAGTGCAAAAAAATAAAAAGATTAGAAAAACATCGAGTAAGCGATACAAATAATCCCTGTTTCTCCAAGTTTGCTCGAAACTTATCGCGTCGTCCTGTCGTCGCGAAAATGGAGGATAGGCCATATTTTCGCGATAACGAGTGGAAAGGGAGCTCTATCCCTGTTCGCTGGGGTTGTCGGTCCAATCGGCGTTCTCCCTCTGAGTAGATCGCACGAGTGTATCCCTGCGCAGCATCTCCTATGGACCAACCCCTCTACAAAACAAAATGGTGGAATTGTTCGTTCGTCGACGTCTGCGCAAAGTTTGGGATGCATACTCGCGATGGAAAGAAGAAAACGATGGCGAGAAAAAGGTGGCGTTTTCGTTGATCGGTGGGTGTATATTTTGTCAAGGACATCGGGAATTCTAAAAACGCCAAGGGAAAGCCTAATTGCTCGAAAGTCGAAGCGGGACACTTTCGAGTCGACGACGACGTCCAGAAGCGTTACGCCCAATTCATGATCTCACCTGCGTTATCGCGAATGGAGGGCCCGGCCCCTCTTTGCAGGAAGATCTCGCAGTTGAGATACGTCGTTGCGTTAACGCGTTTCAGAAGCCTCGAGCCTCTCCTTTTGCAGTGGCTCCTGCGACTCGCTCGACCGGTAGTGCGGTCGGCGAACAGGCAAATGCCTTCGTTTTCGTTCCTTTTCTCGATCCACTTTCATTGCCACGAGATATGAACCTTTCTAAGAAATTAATATCGCCGATACGCCGAGTTACGACTGCCTTGACATCGACCTGCCAGCAATTTCGAAGCCTGGCTTCGAGGGCCCGTTCGATAGACTCGGTACGCGATGCATTCTCCGCGATGGGCCAAACGTTGGAAAGTTGCGTTCGGTGCAACGATAAACTCGATAGAACGCGATAGAATGCCCGAAGAAACGGCAGCGGAAGTGAGAACCCCTCCAGGTGACTAATACCTCGTAGAGTCGAGCAGCCCGAGTTGCCCAGGGAATAGCGTTTAACCTGGCTCTCGCGAGGAACTACCCGAGACCTAACGAATCGATTCGTTAGACACGGCCGAGAGTAAACAAGCCCGTATACTCGTATACATAATTTCATCGGCGCGTACGGTCTCGCATTAATATTAACGATATCGTTCCTCCTCTACGTACCACGCTTTTATTTCCACCGCTCGTTCCCTTTGTTTCAAAGGAGCGCAAAGGGTGCATCTTAACGCGAGGAACCCGCTTTAGCGGTCGATGGAAGACTCGAAAGAAACGACGATGTTTATTACGAGCGACGCGGCGCGTTACCAGCGGCGGGAAAACATATACAATTCAAATATAATAAAATTTCATGGTTTTCCGATCGAACGAAAATTAGATTCGAACCGCGGCTGCGATTCGATGCTTCGACAAGTTACGCGACACCTTCTCAAAGGTCGAGAGATTCTCTAAGGAACCGAGCACACAGCTATCTCTGGTTCTCTCTCGGTCCCGTATAGCGTTCAAGGGAACGCACCGAGGCTTTGCGACACCTCAGCGACGCTTATTCAAACAATTAATCCCGTAGCTAGTTTCCATGTGGGGATTTCATCCAGGGCCAGGTGTACGTGCACGCGGCGCATGCAGTACATCAAGTGGGAAAACGATAGTCTTCTGTTGTCGGAATCGAGTTTTTGCGGAATGCGACGAGTACCCATTACCGGCTCCGTGCATAATAGTTAACATCTATACGCGTCGCAGTCCCGCCAGAGATACGACGATCGTACGCATACTTTGAGAATAAGTAGAAGACGATGTTTTATTCGTTGCGCGAGAACTATTAGCTCTTTGGAACAATGTTGACTCTGCAAGCCGGTACGACGCAAACGATTAGGACGAGTGGATGGTAAAGTTGCAATTTACGCTACCAAAAAATATAATTCTGCAGAGAATTAACGCGTTCCAACATTCCACGCGTGCCTTTTGATCCTTACGCGCTTCGAGGAGCTTACGGCAATCGCACGGGTGCATCGAGAGCTTGCGTTTCGCGCCTGCCAAACACACAAATCAATATTCCGAGACAAAGTATCTCGTTACAGGACAACAGGTACTCTCGAGGCTCCTCCACGCGAAGCTTCCGAGCGACTAGGTAGACTTAATCGACCGGTCTCGTCTCTGTAAGTAAGTTTGTCGCGAGTAGCCGGAAGTCGTCGTGAAATTCCTCGCGGCCGAGGTTCGTTCCCTCGGGATACCGTTCGGTCTGCTTTTCGATTTTCCTGTCGACGACCTTGCGCCGTGGAACGTTGCTTAGAATCGCGAAAGCGCACAGCTTATTCCAACGATCGAACTTTTTATTGTCGTTCGTGGTAACGAGACAAGTTCTTTCATCCTCGAACCCAGTAATTATTTTGACCAGTGTATTCCGTTTAATTAATCCAACGTTGATTGATAGAAGAGTAAAAAGAAAAAGAAACACCGTGACTCTATGAAATTGTCTACAAGTTATAATTAAGTGGTCGTTTTATTAGCTGGTTGCGGCAAGCGGCTCGTAACTCAGGCAACTGCTGGAGCGTGACCCGTTTTACATGGTCAGCGGACCCGATGCGATCGGTTCGGGAAACGTCCCGACGCGCGACGCAGGACGCGACGTCTCATAGACGAGAAACGTTCAGGACGTTGCGTCGACGCTGGAGGAGAGAACGCGACCCTTGATGACGTCACTCTCCTCGTGGCCTCCGTGGACTAATATGGCCAGACCGGTTGGTCCCTCTGGGTCTGCTCGTGTAGGCAGCCCCGCGATCGTTTCTACGGACTGTGCTACAGCTCCTTTCAGAACTATCGACCGACTTTACGATTCCTCGGTGGCCCGAAGACGTGGCCCTTCGACCCTACGAGGACTTCCGAGATCTTTGGTCGCTCGGCGCTCTTCTTTCTTTGCAACGTAAACCCGTTGAAAGTATTTTGTCGTCGGTGGTAAACGCGATAAAAAAAGAAATCGAATATTAAAGCTTCAAAAATTGAAAGGCCGCCTTGTGCCGCGTACTCGAGCAAACGAGTCTTTCCTCTTTTAGTTTTATTAATTCACGGTTTTATCCAAACGATGCTCTTCGAATCGGCGACACTGATATCTCAGGATGTACCGGACCCATCGACTCGCGCATTTGCATTTCGCGTACATATAAATTAAACGACTCGCTATCGTCTCGGGCAGGACCGGGCATCGATATCCGCGGTACTTTTCTCAGACGCGCGCAAATTGCAAGATTAACGCTGAACGTCGAATGCACGAAACATTTTCAACGGCCGTAATTTTTCTAAATGTCATCCTCGATGGGACGATAGCCTGGCTCGTGTAAATTAAAAAGAAAACCTCGAAGCAGTCGTGAGCATCACGGGCGAAAAGTCTGTTTTAATTCGTAAAAATTGACTCTAAATTCGACGAGGTTGATTGTTAGGAACGGGAAGGGAATAGATCGAAGCGTGTTCACCCGACGCTGGACACCGCGACGCAAGGTGACGGCGATCGTTTTCTCGCAGCTGACTTCAAGGCTGTTCGTTATGCCCAAAGCCTCGTCGCATCCTTCGTAATGACCTACATAGACCGTTTCAAGCCGAACAATGCGCGCCTGTAAAACTGCGTAAATCACGCGAAAGACGACAGGGAGGAGGAAACGAGCGCACGTCAGGGAACGGTGATTTGCGATCCCTGCAGTTCGTGGAACGCGTATCGGAGTGCAAAGTTTCCTCGAAACGGCTGGAAAGCCGAGGAATTCGAGACGAACATTTTTCAGCGAACAATGGCGAACTTGGTCGACTTCCATAACAATAGAAAAAAGATAGGACCCTACGCGTGTCCTTTTTCGCGTTGAAACTTGCGTTCGCGCAAAGGCGCTTCTCATTCTCAAAGCGTTACACTCAGCCTTATGAGTTTATTTAACGTGTTCCTTTCTTACGAAAGTGCGAAACGACGAAGAAAACTGGTGGCATGTTTGGTTACTGTTGCGTCGTTCGTTAGTTGTTAGCCTAGCTCCCCCCGTGGTTGGTTCTTTCCACGTGTTATCAGTCCGTTAATGCTACCGAGCGGAGAGATAGGGTGTTTACGCGGGGTTTCGCGGCGAACCGTGACACCCCGAGCGCGCTTCGATTGGTAAAGACCCGCCCCGATAACCTCTACGAATCGGCTTTCCGATCCTACGGAATTTCTACTTATGGCTACGTATGTATTTATAAAGCTGATTTATTTATCCGTTTCTTTGCGACATTAAATCCTTGAATGTATCGTGCCTCGGCTGGTTGCTATGCGAGAAAGACGATCGCGAGGAGACTGACGTATTTCACGGTTGGCGCAGCGCGCGACGAAACTCGACTCTGCGCTTGGTAACTTCTGCTTTCGCTGGACTTTTATTAATCGTAAAATAAGATGGATCCAGATCCGACTCGTATCCGTCGAGAACCAAGAAAACCTGGTCGAAGAGTGACTACAAGGATCGCAACTTTGACCGCGGCGCCAAATTGCGTCGAAATTCGTTCGACCGGATGGAAAGCGGTAACGGAAGCCTGCGAGGATTCTCGAAGGTCCCGAAGGAAATCACCTCTGGTCACCTCCGCGACCAACTTCGTGGCTGGCTAATCGAATGCGAGCCAAGGAAACGTCGCCACGCGGCCACAATGGCGAGCCATTAAATGTGATTTGAAAGTAAGAAGCGTACGACCGCGGCGCGGCGGAAGCAAGTGGCTCGCTGTCGATGAATATGTAGGTTGGCCCTCGACCTCGTGGCTCCATACGCGTACCTTTGCCAGCGGCGACAACGCGGCCCCGTATCGCCGCGCCGCGCCGCGCCGTTCGATCACCAGATATTTTAGGGAATAACGAATATTTTGTGCCCTCGATGCCTACCCTAAAGCGGACCGCTTGGATATCGTTTGAAAAATCTTCGAGTCGCGACCTTTCGAGTCACCGATCGTTCTCTGTTGGATCTACGTTACCGGAATAATGCGACGCATACGAAACGATGTATTTTCTCTTCGTTTAAAAAGAGCAACAAGAGCAGGAAAACTTGGAGACACCTTGAAAAATGACAAACGAACGTATAGATTGTTTTAGCCAACGAGGCCAGCGTACATTAGCGATGCGAATACGTCGAAACACACCGCGCGATAACTGTTATTTTTCTGGTGCGTTACGAAATAGTAAAATGTCGCGGGTACGCGGTTCTATGCAGTGTAATCTCGTTATAAACGTAAACTTGGACAAAATGAATAGACGCAAAAGTTTGGGTCGCGTAAAAAATACCTACGCATAAGGTTGCTCGTGCATTCAGATTCGTCGATAAGGTGGCTCTCGATTAACCCTTTATCACGCGTGGCATCGCGTGTACTCGACCAATTCATCGTCGGTTCTTTCGTTGGCGGAACGAAAATTAAATTCCACCGCACGAGATTCATCAATTAACGCGAAGATGAAGTTCGCGGAGCATTGTTCGCGACGCGCAAAGAAGCGAGCGAAATTCCGCGTCGCGAATCAGCGATGTTCCTCGGGCTTGGGTCAGGGAATGCGATAAAGCAGTCTCTTTACGACGACTTTAAATCCGAATGCGAATTTCTTCTTTGAATTATGCATACGCCGGGTCAACTTATCGCGTCGATATTTCTCCCAGAGGGTAGTTGTAAAGCGCGCTGCGTTCGCAAACGCGCTGGCGAACGAGGAAAAATGGCAAAGGACGCAAAATTCGTCCTCGTAGCGTTCCAATTCAACCGGAGAGTCCTTGTCGCTTTCGGTCGGAGAGACCGATGCGTTCAAACGAACCGGATGGACCGTCCAACGGAAGCTCGCGCAGGAAAAGAAGATTTTAACGTAATTTTATGCGCATTCCTTCGGCGCGTGTACGCCCACGAAGAATAAGAACCGCGGCGTTCGCGAACGCGACGATGCCAAGCAAAAGCCGCGGAGTTATTTTCGACGCGGGCAAGTTTAAAGGTTGGACGTTCGCGGGAGGTTCGCGCCTCCTGCCTTTTCCCGTTCAAAGGACAAAGTAGCTGTCCGAACTCGAACCGTTCGAGTATTTTTCTTTAACTCTTTCGTAGTTGAGATTATTGAAAGCGAAGCTGCAAGGTGCGAGCGCGCGAAGAGGACGGCCAGCTGTCCATGAGAGATTACTTACGGATGCGTACCGCAGATGAGCTAATAATAGAAGAGAATCCGACATCCTCGGTGCGAGCACGTCGCACAACGACGACACATACACATAACACGCGTCGTTACGTGTTTACGATCGCGTAGCAAAGTTCTCTATCGTAACCTTCGACCCGCTCTTTCAGATTTCTTTCTAACTCGACCGCATGCCGCAGGAGCTTTCGTTGCGCAATATCTTCGTCGTCGTTGTCCCGATAATATCGGCCTTTTCACGGATCCCGAACACGAGCACGGTGATCCATTAGTCGCTCGATCGCGCGGTTCCGGCCAATTAATCGCGCGCTGACTCGGAACGAATTTGTCATTCGGCGAGACGCCTTGCATTTTTTTAAGCTCTCCCTACCGTACATAGCCAAGATTTAGCGGATTCCGTTCATACGGAACTGTACTCGCACTGCACGCTCGCCATCTACGGATCTCGTGAAAATTACTAAATAAAATGTAAATTCCGCGATAGGTTTCTCTTCCGCCTCCGGTACGGCCTAACGACTGCGCGTCGACTCGTTAATTCCTTCGATTGGTCAACGCAGAAGACCGAGGTAGCATCAGGAAGCGATTAGCTCGATTGTTCCGATCAGCGCGTCGTCCTCTACCGGCGATCAGGAAGGCGCCGAACCTTCGTTCCGACGATTATTTAAAGCGAGCGTTTATCGTCGGGCTCGCGCTAACCCGAAGCGTAATTGCAGAGCGTGTCGCGTCGCGTTATTAATCGTTCCGCGAGAAAAACCGCCCGTAATCGCGTGTCCCTACCTGAATGCCTGAACAGCAGGTGCTGGAAAAGAAGGAGCGTTAAAATTCTCCGTTCCGCTTGACGGGAGAGCGCGCGAAACAATGCGTTCCGACCGGTTAGAATGTTGCTCGCCCGGTCAGCGTATTAATAGGCCTAAGTTTTCGCGTTTGCTGCTAGTTGACGATTCGATAGACGACGTGCGAGCGAAACCTGGAATCGACAGTCGATTCTTAAAGGCACGCTACAAGTTTTTTCCGAGTTTCGATTCACCTTGTTATGCCTGGCGAGCCTGTACGTGGTGGAAAATTTGGCGTCCGTGATCTTTTGGAGAAAATTTGGCCTACGTGACAAGGCTCTGCCGAATGTTTAATTAGGACGACTAGCTGCTGGACTATTATCTATCTTGTTTTGCAAAAGAATGTCGAAAATATTTGCTATGAAATCACAGTCCCTCCGCGATGGGCTGTAGCGAGGTTTGGAATACAGAGGCTGCGTTAATGCAGGAATCCGGTACTTGGGACGAGTTCACACTCTACGAAGCAGCATCGTGTTCGGATGCGACACGTGTCGTCGTCGCAAATCGAGAACTGGACCGCGTGCCAACTGCTGTCGCGTTGGACTTTCCACGGCGCTCGTACGACCGATTCCTCTTTCGCATTGGAAACTCCGAGTCCGGGGCGTGCATCGCGGACTCTCGACCGTCCTTCGAGTTCCTTCTAGCGTCACGAAACCGCTCCATCTTTCCAACGGTCCCTGTGTCCATCATTTACGTTGTCTTTCGAGATGTGGACAAGTTCGAAAACAGTCGCACGAAACCGGTAATAGAAACGCGTGTTTTCGATGACACGGTGTGCGTCACCTCGGTGGAAAACAAGCGACAGATTTGCCAAAGGTCAGTTGGCGGCTTTGTTTTATCCATGTGAACGTCATTCTGTTTACAATTGGCGAGACCTTCGTCGGATGGATAACAGCCTCTATCCCAACTCCGAAAAGGACGTCCCGAGAACGTCCGCGTGCTCCGTTCTAGTCGTGGGTCTCGAGGTTTCCCATGGCGTTATCGCGTCCAAGAATTCACCGTCCCAAACATGGGCCGCGAAGTTGGATGAATCACAGAGGTATCGAGGATGAAGAGGATAAAAATGGGGAAGGAGTCTGGAGTCCGGCGAGTGTCGAGCGTCGAGCAGCGACAACGAACAGAGACGACGGCGACGGCGACGGCGACGGCGACGGCGACGGCGACGGGACAGGCTTAGAAAGGAATGCAGGGCTGGCGGTGTTGGCGGGGCAGAGTTGCTCGGCGAGTCAGCGACGCCTCGGCTCTCATTTGCAGCAATACTCGCGCCTATGACCGTGGAACACGGTTATAGATATGTACATCGGGGCCACCGCGGGCAACGAGATCACCGGTTTGCTCCCTCTCTTTCTTTCTCGGTCTTTATCCAATCGACTTAATCGGTCGTGGCCATAGGCGTCCCTCCTCGTTGCCGCAAGGTGCGACTTCTAGCGATGGCCATTCAATTTCCTAGCCTCTCGCTCTTCTCGTGTCCAGCAATTTATCCGTGCAGGGCGCGGCGAACATCTCCCGTTGCATCCGATGAAAATCCTCCTAGGGCTTCGAGCACCGTCCAATGCACCAGCAATTCTAATTTAGATCGGTTACGGTTTCGATACATCTTTCTTCGTGTATCTCAAGTTTTGAATCCTGGGTAGCGAACGGTGAGTCGCATCTTTTCCTTATCCTTTTCGCGGTTTAGAGGAACGTATTTATAGTAACGACTCCGATTTGCAGCGCAAGGATCTCGAGACGCGGAGGTTTCTTTTAATTTGGTAGTCGTCCAATTAAGTCCCGCTAAATAGGAGTCGTTCAGCCTCAGTGGCCGAGAGGATTGAATCAACCGACTGCCATTGAACAAAGTAGCCCGAGGTCATGTTCGCCCCATGATTGCGGCTAAAAGGTTACCATTAAGCGCGTCCAAATTAGACGTTGGGCTTTCTTTTTCCCCTGGGTCGGCTCTACTAGCAAACTATGCGGATAATTTAATGGTTTATCGTCGCAAATTACCACGGCCGACTCGAGTCCGCTTCCAGAGAGCTGAAATTCTGCGCGGATAGTTAGTTTTTGTTACAATTTCCAGCCCTGCAGCGCGGCAAACTTCAGTCGAGCGTTACATGGAAAAGAAATAAAGGATCGAAGCAACGGAATCAAAATAATTTTAATTTAACCGGTTAGTTTTCAAAACTATACACGCATGTACGTACGTGCTCCTTTTTTTTTTTATAGAGAAACCACGGGAGAAGCTGAAAATCGCTGAGAATTTTCTTTAAAAAAAGCAGATCAATTGGTCGCGAGGTTGTCATTCCTTGCGAATAAAATGGAAGGCGTTCCGTTAGGAGGACTCGTCGGTTACCAGGCCACTTCCGGCTCCAGCCGCTTTATGTCTCGCAGCGACGGTTTTTGCGGCAGTCTCGGCTCCCGTTCCTCTGCATCTGGCCACCGGCGAATTAATGAATCAGCGACAGCCAACCTTGCTCCCCTGCGATCAGTCGCGCTCGTCTTCCTACGCTCGAGTTAGATCTGCGCGACGATTGACCACGATCGCCGATTATCCGTCCGTTCTGATGCAAATTGATCCCCGCGATTTGCCCATTACGTTTCTACCAATCGTGATCGCGATCAGCCTTTATCTAGAAACTGCACCGGAGCGTGGACGCTCCAAATACGAAAACCTTCTTTGCGCGTCTATTTCTGGATAGCCATCGGTGACGAGGAGAGATCGCATCGTCCCGGTTGATTTTACTCAAAGTCCAAAGACTGTCGGGTCTGGGTTAAATCTAAATTAGGTTTCAATTATATTTAGCGGGAGTTCTAACTTGATCGTACGCTTGACTGTAATTAGAAATCGAGAAACCTCGAAGCGTCGAATTTAGACTTGCCTCGAGATTTGTATCGCGTCTGGTTTACGCGTAAATTGGATCGAAGTTGATTTTAATTTCGGGGAGAAAAGGGCTGCATCGGTCCGCAGGTTTCGTTACGATCGAGAATCAATTAGGATTACCCGTGCGCCATTTCATCTACCAGAAGAAATTCGAGAGACTCCGTCTCTGGTCGCGTCGGACGCGACTATCGCTCTTCCTAGCTGTCATCATTATCGTATTTATTATTATCCACCCGGTTCTACTCGGTTTATCAACGTCGTCCTAGGAAATAGATATGCCAACAACGATGTCAAGCCAGCCGTGTTCTTCGGGTGAGTTTAACCGATAACAGGAAAGTCTGCTCGTTTCTAATTTCTACGTGGACGACTACGAGCGGCCTCGCCTCGTCCGAACGTTTCGCTTTTTTCCCATTTTATTTTTCCTCGACATCTGTCTTTCTTTTGTCGGTTGAACGTCTCGGGACTGTGGCTGCTATTACTATATACATATTATACAGGATATAGTTCAGGTAATACTCGACATACGATCGCTTCGATTTACGACGAGTCGCGCTTACGAGCGTGTCAAAATAAATAAAAGTACCGTAACGTCGTTTTACTTTACGGTATCACCGGATATGCTGCCGTTTACGAACTTTGCTCCAAGTATAATACGTAAAATCGCCACCCCGCGTCTAGAAGAAAATGGCTAGACGGAGGAATGGCGAGCCTTCCGGCTACCCTAGCTCGGAGGAGCGACGCGCGTCCACGTTTTCCTGGCATCGCGACCATCGTCGTCGTTGAGGCTATTTTTCCATATCTTTTCATCATCGATCGTCGCTCTTACATTGATAAACCGAGCGGGCAGAGACGTTTACCCTGGCGGGGTCAGTGTCACGCCGTGGGCCCGGAGAGTTCGTTGACTGAATAAGCCGAGCCAGCCTCGGACCAAGGACCGGTTGGTCCACCCTTCGTCCCACCCTGCCCACTGACAGTGCCGGAGCTTTATCCCTTGTAGCCCTAAGTGCACCGACTGCTCGATCCCTCGACTGACTGCTCCTTTCGGCATACCCACGGACCACGGACTCTCCTTACCGCGCATACGTACCAAACTTTTCTGTATTTTTTCTTGTTGCAATCCTAAGGGTTTTTCATCGTCCTAAACATTTTTATTGCTACGTGTTCTTCGACCAACTCTTTGACTCGCGTCCCGATTATCGTGTGGATACCGCGAGAGGAAAGTTTCGAGACTCCCAAGGATCCAGCTTTCCCGTTTCAGCGCGTAACGATGTTGAAACTTAATTTGCAGTCGGTCCATGTGTAAACACGCGAACGGGTATTCGTGCAAAGAGGGTCTCGTCGGATTCGAGTTCCCCGTGGTCATCGTCGCTCGAGCTTTCTATCTCGTGCACGCGCGCACCGCTCGTGCGATCGAGAGCCAAAATCGTGCCCCGGTTCCCATGATCCATGAATAATAATTCAGGTTCCGATACTCCCCGTGCAAGTTTCACGCGCGTCGATCCTCCCGTCGGAATCGATCAACGTCATCGAACGTTTCCGCTCCGAAATTCTCGAAAACTGTCGCCAACTGTTTCGATGCGAAGGGAGATATTCTACTTAAGGATATTCTATCCATCGGGACGTTAAATTGATGGCTCCGGAGGAGGTGCTTCGTCTCTCGCGACGAAGAAAACGATGTGCAATCCTGACTCTACACGAACTACGTGACGAAAAGAGAACCAGAAATATTTGCATACGTTGCAAATGTACAGGGTTCGCAGTCCAACGATCAGAAAATAATTGCTTCGGAGGATAAAATAAAATCCACGCGAAAAAGTGGCGAGGATCGATTCGAAGGAAGAAACGAGCTCGATGGACGGGAAATTCGTGACGACTGGCGACTAACGGGTTGCAATTTAAAGAAAAATTGTTGCGGGTCAATAACAAGAAATTCGTTTCGCTCGTCCGAGTTATCGGGCTTCCTGCTGACAATGAGCAGAGCCAACGCATGGCTGCGATATAGCTAGGTCTCGCTATCGCGGAGCATACCTGTCATTGCCGCGATACGTTCCTGGCTATAAATAGACGAGAAGATAGCGCGACGATCTTTGCAAATTTTTCGTCGTGCGTTCGTTCGCACTGATTTATGGGACGTTAATGGTCTCGAGGCCGCCATTGCTAAAACGACATTGACCCGAGGAAGAAGGTCCGAGCGTAAAAGTCTTCTATGCGATCGAGTCGAGAAAAAGGAAGCGCGCCAGTCTCTCTATCCACGCGAATCGAAATGTTCGAATATAATAGGAATGCTATTATAGTTGGCGAGTAAAGATGTTTCCAAGATAAACGGCCGTTCGCAGACCGGTCACGGCGCATGCTTTCCATCGCTTTGGCGCGTTTCTTCTATAAATAGACGCGTCGCGACGCGGACGCGCATCGCACGATGTTATCCGGCTCGTATCAATGTCCTACGAGTGTCGGTCCGCGAACCGTGCTGGTTGCGTCCTTCTTTGATCGGGAATTTTTGCAACGACGTCGATATAGATCTTTGCAAAAAAAAAATAGCAAGCGTAAAGAATGACAACGTTCGCTAGGAACGCGAGATCTCTGCGTGGAATGGTTAAGGTCAGCCAAGAATCGGAATGGACCGGGGTAAGTTTTCGCGAGCAAGGAACGGCTCGAATGCGGACTATGCAAATCAGTCCGCGGTCTGGGGATTACGCGCAGTGTGTACGAACCATAAGGACCGGATCGATAAGTCGCCACCTCGACGTAAGCACACTCGAACGATCGAGCCGCGATGTCGTAAGTGGCGGGAATCATCTGCCGTGCCACGCCGCCGTTCCATAAATCGACCGATCCACGAGACAACCCCGAGCCACGAAAATCCCTTACCCAGGCGTCCGAATCTCTGGATTCATTTGTTCGCTCGAGCAGTTTCTCGTTTTCTTCTGCAACGGTTCGTCAAGGTCGGGTTCAACCTATTTTCTTACTCGCCTCGTTCGGAAAACCTTGATTTATTTCGATGGGTCGCTACCGAAACGCCTAAAAGCTGCCACTGGAAACACTTCGTCTCCAGTTTCCTTCAACGTTTTCTTTCCTTTTCTCGTGAGAAAGTTCTCGAGATTCACAGCCACGGAACATAAATAATTAATGCCCCCTTTTCTGCCAATATTTACGAGCCGGTTGGACGTTTCGAGACCGATAGAACAAATCAGGTTAACTCCGAGAAGGACTCGACCGCGTTAGTCACGCTCTCGGATCGAATTTCCATCGTTTTCCTTTTCTCCTGTTGGGAGGCGTCGGGGTTCGTTTTACTTAGGAAAAACGATCGCGCTCTCTTCCTCGACGAGTATTCTTCTTCTTCGAGAAGTTTCGATAGCTCGAAACGCGGAAACCGAGACCAAAGTTCGAACGACTGGAAACCTTGGTCTGGAATGTATTCTAAAATCGATATAACGCTCTCATCGCGAGCAAGGCTGTGCCCTGCCGGCGCGGCGCGCAACGAGAAACGAGCATGTCAAGTGCAACTGGCAGCTAATTAGCATCGCATCTGTATTTATGGAAAATCAATGTCCCTGGACGGCCAGCTGAAGATACGATCGTCAGACTTGGACTCTCTCCCCGGTACCCGAGATCCGCGATAAGAGTCCCCGGGCTGAGGCGGACAAGCTGGATCCTTCTGCCTCGGCCATATTGGAACCGACTCGTGCTTTTCGAGTTATTTATCGTCCGCGATCCTGCCCACTCTTCGACGCAGACCGAACAAAAATTGCTACGGAAACGGCCACGGTGTAAATTCTATATGCCGGTGGCCGGCGATCTCCTCGATTTATCGCATCGATTCCAAGTAAACGCGAGTTACGTATCCAACTGCGAAGAAGACGAGGAATCCGATATAGATATCGACGCAAGGAAAAGTCACGCACTTGCATCCGTTTGTTTGGAACGAATTTTACATGGAAATAATTTGATTGCTCGGTACCCTCGACGTTCAACGATTTTCCACAAATGCGTTCAAGATCGGCGTCGATAATTTAATCTTATCTAGATGCTATCCGATCGAGGCTCGCAATCGGTCGCCACGGAGAGCCGATGAACGATAAGAACGACGCTAATTGGCTGTCGTTGGTTTTAATTACACGTGGACACGTTGCATTATCCGGCCAGCGTAACGGTAACGATCTGGATAACCGGATGAGATGCATCTAATCATTTTCTCCGTTACCCACGGAAACGTCGGATTACCTACGAATCACTGGCTTCTTTCTTTAACAGGTTATTCCAGTTTCTTGATCGAAAACGAATACTTTCTTTCTTCGAGGAACCAATTATTTCTCTAACGGGCCTAACATCGTACAGACGATAGCGTAACCTACCGAGTAAAATATTTGAAAAAAGGAAAGGAAAAATTACCTCTCGAGGTAATTAGCCCGAGACCCTGATGAGACTAGATAACGAAGACTATTAGGACGGTGCGTAAATGCGCGATATCCGCAGTACAGTTGCGAGTCATCGGAAGGACACGAGAGCGACGCGTCCTGGTCTAGAATTTCGGGCAATTCTGGCTAATTACCCCGAAAAGACGTGCCTAGAGGGCCAGGACTGTGCCCATCACCCCTGGTTCCCTCCTCTCGCGGACAGCTGGTTATAAATGGTCGGTCGTGAAAGTTGTGTGCCGTCGGTGTCGCGCGAGACCGTCGGAGGGAACGAGAGGAAACGAGACGATTCGATGAGAGACGAGGGAGCTCCGACAGTTCGTGCACTTCATTACGGTAGGCAAAAAAGCACCGGGACACTGCTGCGACATCCACTCGAGTCTCGAATCTCCCTGCCACCAACGAATGCTCTCTGCGTTTTCGGTAGCGATGGCCCCCCGATGCGTCCTCTCGCGAGTCCAAGAACAACTCGGCGCGAACCCTAGACGATGGAATTCTAATTCAAGAAGTTTGCGATAATAAACAAACTTGTAAGAGTAAGTCCTCTACTTATTAGGAAACGTTACGCTAACGAACTGGAAAGTAATGTCGTTTATTTTACATTAAATTCAGAAACAATTTCGTAATAAATTCCTTTTTTTAATCAATTATATAATCGACCTCGTTATCGACAGCCTTTTGCCATTTAGTGTAAAAACGTTGAATGCCAGATCGATAAAAATCAATGAGCTAATGAGCGATAAACAAGTATTTCTCAGTACTTTTCAGTCCACCTAATACAATCTCGCGTAGATATAGGATTCTTCCTTTTCGTTGCGTAGAATTTCACAGCATCGATAACGTTAACGAATAGAAATTGCGTCTCGAATCCGTCGCTGAACGCTTTGGCTTACGGTTCCTCGATTCGTTCCCTGCGTTTCTCTCACGCCTGGCATCGTACTTCATAAATCATTCCGATGCCTCTCGGTGCCGTATTTCCATATCCATATGCTGGTCCCGACCGTCGAACGCTTTTCTTCGAGTAACACCGTCGACCGCGATAAGCGAACAGTTGCGTCGGGGTTGCTTCGCTCGTTACGCGACGTTTATCCAGCGAGAAAAAAACGAAAATCGTTTTCTTAAGAGATACGTTCGAGACGTGGAGCACGAGGAAAAGAAATAACGTTCCCAATACCCGTCCGCGGTCGAGTATCGTTCGATGCTTAAGAGAGAACGGACGAGAAGGTTGCGTTTGCCTTTTTCGATCGAAAACGATTTCGAAATAGTTTCAGCGAAGATGGTTGCAAAGTCACGCGGCTACGCGCAGCAACGCTCGACCGCATCCGGAGGATCGAGATGCATAAACGATCGCGAACGATTCCGTTGTCTCTGATACATTATGTAACCTTTTTCTAAACGAGAGCTGCTGCAATCGCGAGGCCTTCGATTTCATGAATACCGGAGCCGCGTATCTGCAACGCGTTTCCGAGAATCGAGATCGAGGGTTCGCGTTTCGACGCTGATCCTTCGATGCATCGGTAACTTGGTCGTCCAAGAAGAGGACGAGGATACAAAGGAACGACTCGAAACGTTCCGTAAAAATAAACGAGAAATCGGTGTGATCTGTCTCGAGCGCCCCACCCTGTGCACTCGATTCGCGCCTCGTCGAACTTTCAATTTTTACGTTGCGTCGGCCATCCTATTTCTCGTAATTGTACGCTGGTCGATAACGGGACTGTTCCCGATCACGGCTACGGAAATAAATGCCATCGAGCATACGAGATAGACGGTTCTACACAGTTCTACCGTCTACTTCAAGGCGAGTATCGAACGGCAAACAAGATAGCAGAGAAAAGGAAGGGAATCCGTCGATATTTTCCCACGTCTTGGACTATCGGCCGGTGTTATCTGCGGTCGAGGAAGACGGAAAAACTGTCCGTGCTACAGGGTAGATCATCTGTTGACTCTCGAGGACGACCGATCATCGATCAAGCCCTAAGCTCACGACCATTATCTTTCTATCTCCTCGAGACCGCTATCCGAATGTCGATGGTATTTGCAAAACGGCTCCGCAAACATAGCCGCGTTCAACCGAACCAACTTCTACTCTCGAGAGTCTCTTTGCCCAGGACCGAACAAGATAGATTTTATAAAGCATTCACAAACTTGAACAGTCGTGAAAAATCGTGTCGCGATCGCAAATAGCGGTGGTTAAACTGTAACGCGCTAGAATCGCTCTATACGCGACGTTAATCTCTCGCAAGAGATTAGTCATCGTTAGTCGACGAAACGTGTTGTTTGTCGTTCGGTTCCACTGGAAACCGCTGACGTTTCCAATTGCAATCGTCGTACTCGTTTCGTCGTCTTTTGTCGGTCGATGAATTCATCCGAGCAAACAGAAGACACGTGTCCGAATAGAAAATTCGATCCTGTGCGGTTTGTTTGTTCGTCGGATGCTGGATAAGCGGCTTTGGATTATAGCATGCCAAGTAGGAGAATTAATTACACGTTTTACGCCGGGGAAGGTCGCTAACGAACAACGATATCTTCTTTCTGGTTGGAACGATCGATAGCTGACGTTCGTAGAAATATATTCGACGCGATTGTAGTCTTTGTATATATTAGATCATCCGTACGATCCGTTCGAAAAGTCGAAAGATGCGTTCCAAGAGCGCGTCTACTCGGTTCTTCCAGTAACGTTCGCGTTTCCCCGCTTTTTCGTTGTCCACGGGCTTGATTTACACGAAACAAGTGTCACGCCTGGGTATATTTAGACGTGGCGTCGTCAGGGACCGAATTCGTTGTTCCTCGCAGTGTATCATGCCGCGAGAGAAAGCTTCCAAAAGGAACAACTCTCCCTCTGTCTCGTTTCCTCCAACGAAATCGTCGTCGAGGGTTAAATCCTCCGACACGCGTCGAATTAAGTCGATTCGCGTGCCATTCGAAGCGTGATAATGCGTATAACAACAAGAGCCGAACCCACTCGTTTCGATTTCATCGAAATCCTAGACACCGAGCGCAAAGGACGATCGATTTGACCCGTCGATCAACTTTTTCCAGCCGCAACTGATCGACGAAGAGCAGGTCGGAGCCGAATAGATCGTAACGACAGTCGAACGAGCGAGGACAAAAGTTGGATTCATCGGTGATAAATAAATATCGAAAAGAAACCGATTTTTCCGAGATTTCATCGACGACAAGTAGATCGAAAGGGAAAACGTAGACTCGGAGATCGTTGGCTAGCGGTCGAGGGTTGTTGCCATGCGAGGGGTGGAACTCGCGCAGAAACGACCGCGCCCTGACCATGGTAATTGATTGAGCCGCGCCCTGCGAGGGTGTTAGCGTGCGATAGCGACGAATTCGATGCTTTCCTCGAACTCCTGGACGACACTCGCCAACCAAACTAATTATTGCACGCGTGTATAATTGTTATTATTAATTTAGTCGTTCTCTCGATCCATCGTTACACGAAACGTCCTTCTCCAACGCGATAACCACGCTTCGGGAAAAGAAATAGCTTCGCGCCGAGTGTTTACCGTACACAAATGCCAAACGCTTAATCTTTCTTTGCCTAGGGACTTGCCTAGTTCTATCTATCAAAAACGTGCTAAAAATACCTACGCAAGATCCGGGCAAAACGAGCGACCTCCACGGGAGGATATATTCGAAAAGTTGGTCAGTCAGATCTTGGAATAACGACGAGGGTGCTGACCAAAGCGGTGGTAGCGCAAGATAAAGGAGTGGCGGCGATGATGGCGATATTATAGGTGGATGCGAGGGTGGTGGTGGTGGTGGTGGACCGTCACGCCATATAGTGTGATAGTGGCGCATTAAACGGCCAACCCCTGGCTGGCACTGTTGGCCCAACCTACGACCGCGAGCCCAGGAAACAGGAAGTCCTCCAACCGTAAATTAATAAAACGACCGACGAGGTTAGCGACGGATGACCTTCCGTTGGCCCTTAGTCGCTGAAAAGCTCGATCGATGACTTTGCTCTGACGCGAATTTTGTACGATAGCGATTAACTCCTCGTTCCAAACTAACGAATGTCGAGCGTTGACCCGTTCTCGCAACGACATTTCGATTTTAACAGCTTCGTAATTGCGGGAAAGTCTTCTCGAAGGCGAATGAGTCAGTGTCGACGGCGAGTGGCGGGTCCCTTACGCAGGTAGACCCTTTCCAGAGAAGTTGGAATTCCAAAGGGTCCTCGAAGCCAACGAACAAAAGCCGTGACTTCTGTTCCTGGTTCTTTCGATTTTGTTCCATCGAGGGGTTACAAAATCATCTTACCGCTTCTTGCGATATCGATACGATCCAAATATTTAACGGATCGATCAGAGTTCGAAGCTCGATGGGTTTTCGTTGAATAAGCGGTTTCCTCGAGGCGAAGGATACGCGATGTTTTCGACGTCTTCTCACCGGTTTGTTCCGCGCGATCGGTGCGATGACCTCGGGCCCTCGTCGAACAGGGAGATGATACCCTGGCGAGTAATTAAAACTTCGAGGTCGACCACGAGGACGAGTAGGGGCTCGGGCAGACGCCAGTCCACGAGCCTCGCGTAGCCCCCGAGCCTGTGGATCTGCGGAAGATCCGGGCCCCGAATACCGAACAGGCTTGGGAGTTGTTTGACCAGCTGCTACGAACCAAGATACCCTCTCCGCGTCCTCCTTTCCTTTTCTCCTTAGCAACGCTTTCCCAATTCGGCTTCCTCGGTCTCGCGCGCCTCCTCGGTCTTCACCGCTCCAATTTTCCCAGAGTTCAGCTAACGATACGACTTATATTTCTTGTAGTTGCCAATTGGAATGTAGTTTTTTAAGGGTATTAATCTAGTTACGTTTCTAGTTTTAAACGATCCTTGAATCCACGTCTGTCAACGCTATATCTTTGCAATCGAAGGAAAGCAATCCTAATTAGATGACCGCTGTTGTACCGACAGAGAGTAGCAAATCGTTTCTCTCTACCGAAACGTACGAAAGGTTTTCTTTTCCTAGCTGTCCCCGTTGCCCGGCAGGGTCCAGAAAATAGTCGTCTGGATACGGCACTGTCGCGAGTCGAACGATCATGGGCCACGGATGGCCGTCAGGTCGTTTCAACAGACCGTTGTAACAGTACCTCACGTGCCACAAGGGATCCCATAACCGGCCGCGTGTAAAAAATCTACTTCGGGCGCGATCGGTCGTTCGAAGATGGTAGCGAGCGATGCGACTAGGCCGTGGCGCGTGCACCTGACCGCGAACCAGAATCCGTCGCGATCGGTGATTCTTATAGAAATCGATCGGTCCCGTTTACGTGACTCGATCGCGCCCTCCTTCTTCCCGATATTTTCCTTTTCTCCGAAACGCCGATTACGACCTGTCAGATGGGAGGAAAGAGGGGATCTTTGAAGAAGGATCTCCGAGGATCTCCGAGGATGGAGAACCCGTGACGCCCCGAGTCGTTCCGTGTGGTCTCTTCGCATATTCTGGTAATCGTGGCTTCTTCGTTAAATGTACACCGTAAAATGTGTATTCTCGAACGACGTTTATTTTAAGTCGTTCAAATTTATATACCTCGTGTTTCCTCGTTTTAGACCTTGTTGGAAATCTATGCGAAAACGTTTGAAAAATAATGGTTAATTACACCTCGAAACAAAGAAAATGTAGACTCGGACTGGTTTCGCAATCGATGACCTTAAACCGAGGAGTGCTACCTGCCAGCAGTTATCGTCGTATTTGCGTGGAAATAATCGCGTTATCGTTATTGTACGTCCAACGGGCTCTTAATTACTCCCTAAACGGGAAGATCGATTTTCCATCGCTTAGAAAAAAGACGCACGCAACGGCAATTATGGAGCGTTTAACGCGTATTTATCGCGCCGCATCGTTGGAGTATCAGGGGTCCAACAGTCTTACATCTACGTCTCTATCGTACACCGCGGCTGGCAAACACTTGTATTTGATTAGCGGATGTCGCCACGTACGCGGCTAATACGTGCCCCGACAACTGATTCCCCTGTACCGTAAACACCGAGACATCGCGTCGCGCCGATGCTTTCAATTTTAAAGACTCTCTCTCTCTCTCTCTCGTGTTGCCTTCGATCGACTCCCGAGACGAGAGGAAGAAAAATTCCAGCTCCGGCGTGGCAAGACGAGCCCGCGCGGCGTTTTCGAGATCAGCCTCGAAGATTGGCACGAACGACTTTTGACGTTATCGATACATCTTGCGCTTCGCGTGGCCCGTGGCCCTACACGTTCGGCCGCTCTTCTTTTCTTTTCTTTTTTTCTTGTGGTGCCGCGACCCGATCGTTTCGGTGACGTTAATTAACAGTCTGGCCGTATAAATTTCGGGCGGGCGCGCGCGATCGAGCTCCCGCGAAGCGGAGAAAAGCAGCATCGCGCTCGTACGAGCGAAAACCACGCCGGTCGAGGCCCCTGGGATACCAAACGTTGGATCGAATATTAAGACGGATCGCTGGAACAGCGGTAGAAAGAACAGGGCCAACGAGAAACAAGTGCACACGCGATCCAAGCGAGTAGCGACGGCTACCGACTACCCTCTTTCGCGACAGTCCAAGACCAACTTCCTGTCGCTCCTCCAATTCGGATCTTCCTCTTTCTATTTAACCCTTATAGCTTCGAGAACATCGTATGGAATATTTTTCAGTGAATGTCAAACAAATCTTGTTAATTTGGAATACGCCGGCTTGCACTAAAAAATACAGCACTGCCAATTGGAGAGACAAGGGTTAAATTGAACGGTCGAGAGAAACCTGTAAAAAGAAGGAAACAGAATCTTGTTAATAAAGTTGCAGATATCAAGATATGTATTAGAAAGGTTGATTTTATATTTACAAACTGTTAAAAAATCCTTACTGTATGGTTTGAAAACTTGGTCCCGATCGAAGCTTCTTCGCGCCCATCGCTACTCGCCAGTTACCGCGCGCGCGCGGTCAATGCCGTATAAAGTCTCGTTCGCGAGGAAGTATTTTGTGCCGACAGATAAAAAAAAAAAACGGCTCGCAAGATCGCGAATCCCCTTCGTAAATTCGATTCTCAATTTCCGAACGTGTTTTCAGCAAAAGACGCGATTGCCGGTAGTTGTCTCGCGAGATTTTTCGATTAACACCCCGTATTTGGATGGTTTTTATCGCTCTATAAAATAGCCAACGAAGCTCGTAAAAGCGCCCGCAGCAGTTGGAGTTTAACGCATGCTTCGACGAGCTTCGAGCAACTGAAATTTCACGTGAAAGAATATTTTCATTCCATACACGTACGGTATAGTCGATCGATGAAATTGAACCGGAAACTATGCAAAAGCAAGTAAATGACACGGGTAATGAATAGGTAGGTGGATAGGCACTGGAATCGAAAGAGTCTATAAATAGGTTTGAAGAAAAGAAAAATATTTAAAAGACTCAGGTATACTTGGACTGGTGTGTTTGGCTCGTAGGAGCCATTGGGTCGATGCCCGTTGGTTCCACGCATAGATCCGTCCCAGTGCGAGATGGAAACATTGGAAACAAGGTTCGGGAAACGCTGGTGTCGAGTAGCAATATTTTGAAAGGCTACTTTTATTTCATCGAGCAGACTCGTGTGAAAGCAACCACCGCGAGAAAGGATGATTCATCGGACGTCGCCCGTTGCAGACGGATCGACCTCTTTCTTGCCTGGACCCGTGCGCACACGCGTTCTCGAGGCTTGCACGCGTGCCCCGCGCGACTCCGCACAGGTATCGCGCAAACCGACGACCTCTTTCTTCGCTACCGCAAAACCGCAACTGCAACCCAATTTCTGTCCCGAAAAGAACCAACGGAACCCGTATCTGCCCTCCGCTCGTCCACGTCTACGTATTACCTTCGCTACGGAATATTAGATCACCGATTCGATCGGCTCGGACCTCGAGTAACCGATAAGCATAACGAAACCGTGCTCGGCCATTAAAAGAAAAGAGCACCACGGGGAATTTAGTTTAGTCGCGTTATAGAATCTCCGATACTATAATCTTTTCAACGCCTTATCGACGATAGTGGAGAAAATCAAAGATAATTCTATTTGTTCGTTTATCGGAATAAAGTAACCGTTGGATAAGAGTTTATTCGCTCGGCGTGGCCAAGTACGAGCCAAACCTTCTGTTTCGGCGACAGCCCTCGTCGGAGCTCTCCGGAGAAGGCGTGTCCAGCTCCCGAAAAGGAAGAGGAAGCGGTCGCCAGGCTCGATTTCCAACAGACGAAACGACGTTTTTGCAGGAACGACGAGGTCGCTATCGCACGAAAAATCCTTTTCGACGATACGTCCCGGAACGTACAATTAGAGAACATTGTCTGGAGGCTCCGTGGCCGTTGCACATGGCGTTGCATCCAGGGTGCGTGGACGATGCACCAAGGGGCCAAGGAGAGGAGAGGAGAGGAGAGGAGAGGAGAGGAGAGGAGGGGCAACGGAGAACCACGTTTCGCGTTTTTTGTAGCCCGAGACACAGGGTGAAGGGAGACGTCCCAAAGGAACACGTGCGAGCCACATGCGTCCCCGATCCGGGGGTCCTTTACCCTCCAGTGTCTCCTTTTCGTCGCTTCTATTTCTCGTTCTCTAGCGTAGCTACGCGTATACATTCAACGACTCCCAACGCGGACTCCGTAATGCTAGCTCGCGTACCGCGAGTACAAGATGCGTCGTGAAAAACTTGCAAACCGTTGAAACGCGAGAAAAACGAGGATAAGATATTAGAACCAGTCGTAGGAGTGGTGGCTGCCTCATCGGATTACAACCCTCCGATTTCCTTGTCGACGCGAGCACGCTGTTAACCGTAACGAAAAACCGGCAAAACGAGAATCATCGACACGGGAAAGAAAAGGGTGGTAATCGTCGAGGACGTCGAGAAGAAGAGAACTCGGCGAATGGAAACTCGAGCGTAATACTAAAATAGCGTTGTTGTTTTGGTGGGAGACGCGTGGTAATTTTTAGAAATATATTTTTTATCGTTAAAAGTATAAGACGAACGGACGCGTTCCAATAAATTTTCTGCTCCGAGTTACGGTTGTCTGTTATTTTCACTTGGTAAACACAATTTGCACAGGTCTGGCGCCAAGATGGCCCCGGCGAAACGCAATCGAGCCGTGATACCGAGCGTCGCTAGCGCAAAGAGCGGCGAAGAGAAGGCAAGGATCTCTATTAGTTATTGCCAAGCGAGCGAGATATAAATAACGAAGTCGCAATAAACGCGCGGGCCTGCATCGCGCCGAGCCAGCATCGATAATGATGTTGGCTGACAAGTTGCACCGCAGGTTGCACGCTGGTACCTACATAACGTACAAGAGGCAATATTCCAGCCCGGGGGACCGCCGTGACTCCCTTAAGGGGAGTCCACACGGTGGGATAACGTCCCGATTAAACCAACTTCTAGTCCAGATTGCGAGCAGTACACTCGAAAATATCATACGTTATTCGACGCTTTCATTTACATATTCTTGAACAAATTTCAATTCACCAAGTAGGGAAACCGATTGTATGACAACTCGGAGTATCGTCCGTCGGAGTCGCCAACGATTGCATCGACGAAGCTTCATCGAACCAAGGACTATGATCGGCTCGTCTATTGCAAAGTCACTTGTTCTACCACTTGTGACGCAACAGCTCTTAGCATCGCAAATTCTAATGCAATCAAACCGCACGAGTACCTGTCTAAGGTGCAATTTTTTTGGTGCTTCCAAGGCCAATGCTCCCCCCCTTCTTCTTTATCGAGTAGTGTCATGAAAATGTATTCGAACACGCACCTTGACATTTTGCAATAAATTTCCATTCCTTTTCCATTCCACGGGAGTCTTTCCTAAAGCCGGAGGTCTCATGGTCACGAGTGCCCGTCAATTTTGCGAACTCGATAGCGCTTGGTAACTTTGAATCACGAAAAGAAGAGGATCCATAAATCCTGCGACTGGCTGGCTCGAGCGTGTGCAGCAGCTCGCGCGGAAAATGATTTACGAGGAGATTCAACGGAGCCGTTCGGCAACGATGCGCTCTTTCCAGCAATTTGTATCTCGAAAAGATTCGTATTGTCGTTTATGGTCTTTCAAGGTTATCCTGACATACGTATAAATTATAAAAGAGAAGTAAAATGCGGTAACTATCGTCGATTAATATTTCTATTCGAAAGTACGTTCGTTTGGCTGAGGAGACGAGAAGCGATTGCGTGGCACGTATCGCGATCTCTCATGTGGAACGACCCTTAGGCACACGAGCTCGCGACTCTGCGTGTATATAAATTGCTTGGTCGCGCGCGATTCGCCCGATACCGGAGATGACCGCGTAAGAGCTTCGAGCTGGCCCTTTTCCTCTCTCCCACCCTTCGAAGCCCTCTGTCTAGCCTGTCGGAGAGAACGCTCGTTAAACCGCTCGTGCCTGCCCAACACCTTTGCGACTCCTCAGAAATACCGTAATTTTTGTCTAGCGCCATTAACTCTGTCATTTACGGGCTTCACCGAGATAATTATATAAGACGCGTAACAAACAAGCGTCGCTAACAATGTTGATGTTTTTTCGAAGTCCTCGCCTCGATGGAAAATAAAAAAATCCTTTTCCATTTCGCGATCCGTAGCTTCTTTGCGGAGCAGATCAAGTTTTTATGTGCGAGAGCACTTGCGCGCGGATGCGCGATCAGCCGACGCGGAATACAAATGGCGCGCGCCGAGAATCGCATCGGTAAACTTCAAGTGCTCGTATCTAGGTAACCAAGTTCCTAGTTGCGAAATGGCCAACAACTTTTCGATTCCTTTTTCACAGGAAGAATGAATCCCGAGAAAAGATCTATGAAAATAGAGCCACCTTGAAATTAAAGAAACATCCATTCGTCCAAGGCGACGGCAATTACACGTGGAACGTAGAGTGTTTACAAACGATCGTATAACCAAGAAACTCACGAACGCATCTCAAATGATGTACATACATTAACTGTGAAAAAAAAAACCAATCGCACGATTATTTATTCAACGTTAGAATCGATCGGCCAGTTCCACTTGTTTGTTGCAAAATTACAAGTAAAAAAACTGTTACGCGAGGTAAATTTGAATTTATTACGTACCGAATAGAAAGTATCGAGACTACGTGCTCCGTCCATAGCGGCAAACGATATCGCGTTAATTCAGGTTCGAGGGATGATCGTGGCAACAAAGACGAATTGTTTACGATAGACGTGTCAAGATCGCGGGTTCATCGCTTAAAACGAATCTTCCATGTTTCGCGACGGATCTTGATCGCGCGCGTTGCAAGGTCTTCGACCTGGTTCTATAACGCTGTGCAGACTATATAGGTCGGCTGTTCGCGACTATATACACAGTTTGTCGTAACACCAGAGGAAACACGAGGTGCTAGGAGAGGGATAGTCGCAGAGGAACAACGGCAGGTGCTAATTAAGCGAGCTGTGGCGAGACAAGGTCTGCGCGTGTACGCCCGCGCCGCCGACGACTGGCGTAAATCGAGGCGGGATCGTTACGCTTTTTCTTTAATTAGCAATAATTTATCGCGCGATCTCGCGATAACAGACCTACGGGACCTCCTTCCACCCCCACTCTCCTCCTCGAACCAGCCTACTCGACTCGAAACCGCGCCTCTCCCGCAATTCCGTTTCCATATCCCGTACCGAATTACATACTTGGACGCAATTTCGGAGACTCCAATGAAACCTATCGTTTCTATTTCAATTTTAAAAGTATATCGCACGAATCACCGCTCGAACGAGCCTACGACGAGTAAGGCCACGTGAATCGAATAGGATTAGGGAAATTTTCAGATCCATCCTCAGTGTTTTCTTTTTCCAGCCACCTGTTGGACGATTGCACAGCCTCGAGGAGCGATCGGTTGCGGCAACGTGACGCGTTTCGTCGCGCGACTCAACCTGCCACGACCGATTTTTACTCGAAACGGAGAGCGACACGTGGGAAATCCTAGCGACCACCGGAGTTAGTCGCACACGAGCCACAAATATAGGTGTACCTTTCGCGCATCAGAGTCCGATTACGATACGTCTGGTTACGTGGATTTCCCAACGGTCATTGGATTACCAGCCGAGCCTAGTTTTTCCATCTAAACGCCTTGATCGTCGCAAGCAAAACTGAACGCACGCTTATCGATAATCGATGTAATTACAATGTTTTAACAAGACGGAGCGCGGTCGAAAATATTACCTCGTAAATGGTGCACGCACAGTCGTCGGAATCGAGCAAGATCGACGAGACGATCGTAAAAATCTCCGCGTCGAGTCGAGTTCAGGCATACTTCCTTTTATTTTATATTCGCGAGCAACCCACGCGTAACAATCTTGTACTATTTCCCTCGTAAAAGTCTCGCCAAGACGAGCGCGAAGCAACAGCAAAAGTCTTGCGACACCGACCACATAAATTTCCTCATAAATCCGTCCCCTACTCACGAAAAACCTCTTTGATTCGAAATAAATGCTGCCCGCTCCCAACTTCCACCGTGGAAATAAATTTCGATCCATCGACGACGCTTTTCGAAAGTTTCCCGCGTTGCGCAATTCTCGAAAGCGTCTCGCGATCGGGGATCGTACGAACTATAATAATAATTATGTAAAAAGTTTTCTCGCGTTCAGAAGGTAGATCAGATTCGTGAAAATGAAAAGAAGAGAGAAGCAGAACGGTTCGCGATCGAGACGTTCGATTGCAGCTTGGTAATATAATTCTAATAAACTCGTTGGCATAATTACTCGCCTCGAAAGACTCGACAGTTCCGCTTCGACGTGCTCGAGCGATCAGCCAAACTACCGAAACTCGCCTAGACAGCCGCTGTTGCCATCGAGAGAGAAAATTCCCGGAAGAAATCGAGGAGAGGACGGACGATGATCGTGGAAGAAACGAAAAGAAAAGCAAACGACACGTGTAACGGAACGTATCTGTCGTCTGCTATTTCATCCCAGAATACTTGTCTCGAGCTGCCGTTGCAGAATCGAACGCGGAACGTCTGGACGCGGGGAGATTCGAGACAGGGGATGAAACGAACCAGGGGATCAAAGGAACAGGAAACCGACCAGGAAAAGAAAAGTCGGAGAGCCGTTCAAGAAAGGAACCAAAGAAACGAACAAGGGTGAAAAAGTGCAAGGATCAAGAGACGACGAGGTAGCCTGCGCGAAGTGTCTGCGAGATGAAAAAAGACAAAAAGAACGAGGAACGAGAAGGGGCACAAGAAAGGCAAGAAAAAGAAAAGGCGGCGGTTATAAGGGGAAAGGGAGAGAGGTCGAAACACGTGATATAAGCCCGCAGGACGAGGCTCGGCAGGATACGCGCAGCTGCCTCGTTATTTTCAGGACTTTACGCTGGACGAGCTCGGGATTCGATGAGAAACGCCACGGTGGATCCTCCACCGAATTAACCCTCGAAATTAATGAGAATACCTAGGCGGATTTATCGCGCTGGCCTCTTTCGGAACACGAGGACATCGTGGATTCGATGCAGAAATAGATCCAAAGGACTCACTATAAGGATCCACTATTCGGTAAAAACTGATTCCTCGTCGACTCCGTGTCCAGAGAATTTCAAGTGTTTCTTTCGAGGGTATTTTGGGGTGAGACCCCAGCCCTAACGATACGTTCAAATTTTTCTTTTCGTCGATGTTTCAGGCTATCGGTTTATGGAACTACTGGTTCGAACCAAGCTTCGGCGTTATCGCTTACATCCGACGTCGTGGGTGCCTCCGGTTTCAAAAGAAGACACGCGAGTCGTTCTTGGAGACTTTTCTTTGGACGAAGTTTCCTTCTCTTTCGTTCAAAGTTTTCCAACGTCGAGGCAAAGTTCGTCACCCGGTATACGGTAGAATATTCGACGCGAAGAGATCGTAACGTGGATCTACGAAAGGGAAGGGGAATAGAGGAGACACGACGAGGGGGGATTAACATTCGTGGCGTGTAATTTAATGTCTACGTCGTGGCATGATGCGCCTCTACTTGGTCGTTCAGGGACGAGCATGGCACCGAAGGAATGAAATTCAGGGCCGCGTGGTTCTCGTCGAGACATCGAGCTCTCGTCGGTACGCAACATTTTTGCCTCCATCGTTCGATGTCGTAAAGAAACTCGTTTAAACTAGTTGAAATAAAAATTCAACGAGTACGATATTCAGGATTTCCTGAAAACTCCAACGCGAAATGAGACAGACACGGGTAGAATCACTTCCCTGTTTGTTTGAAAATTCCTCGTCTGTGTACTCAGCCGAGGGACGATAAGCGAGCTTTACACTATGGAGGTTCACGGTAGTCCGGCAGATAAAAAGGAGATTGCTTACCGTCCGCGCGTGTACGGACACGGTTCGGGACCAGTCCGCTTCGCGCGTTCTTATCTTATCGAGTGCGGTTGGACTCGCGGCTCGGCTCGCATTCGGTTCGGTTCGGTTCGGTTCGCCGTTGAATTGCAACGGTAAACAAGTGACGAAGCGGCGGCGCCGAAAACTGTCGAAACAGGTGGCTCTATCTCGAGTATCGCTGCTCCAGGATGGTGTACACCACTCATCGCGTCGATACGAGTATTTAGACGTGGATCGAATCTTTACGTTTCTCGTAACGAATAAATTGCCAATTTTATGTGTTTCAAACGTCTGTTAACGCCAAGTATGAATGCAAAACGTACGTAAATAAATATTTCATACGTTAATATTATAATATCGATACTTGGCTTTGCATGAGCTCTCATATTCTGCATATATTTTGCATACGATTTCCGCATTTGCATACGACATAAATACATAAAAATTGCAGTTTGGTAACGAACATAGAGACCGCGTAAAGCTTGTCCGAAAGGTTGGCAATATTTTTCGGAAATATTTTCAAATATTTTCAAATATTTTTCACTCGACACTCGTATTTTTACGTGTATTCATTCTTGAACTCGTACCGTTCACCAGAAGCCTCTTCCGCGGAAAAATATTATTGTTTTCCACATTTTTCGGCCTGGTTTATCGCATACCTGTGCCGATTTATTTGTCTTGCCGATGCACCGCGCGTTTCTTTCTTGCCTCGGGAGTCGCGAAACACGCCACGAAAACTTTTCTGGCATTGAAATAGAATTCCTATAAATTTTGTGCCGCGCCGTTTTTACGACTAGCTCGTCTCGCAAAAACAATGAAAATGAATGAAAAACGCGTCGCACAGGAGACACCATAATATCGCGGATCAAGGTTTACTCTCCGAACGAACATTATGTCATCCTCTGTCGCGGATGATGATAGCATCCCTCTCGCCTTTGATTATTACACAATCGAGCAATTATTAATGCATTGGGTTAACCAGATGATGGCGCGATGATGTGGGAAGGCGTTCAAGACGAGCCTCGACGCGTCGCTCTGAAATAGGCTCTGGACTTCTGGTTACTGCATTCGAATAATATATGATAATATATAATAATAAATAATAGAATACCGACATACGCGAATAATGTTCAAAAAGCCGGATATTTAGTTTAATAAAACTATTAGCTGGTCCCAAAAGTTTCTTTTGCTTTATTAATAAGTAATACATGGACAATATTTTATGTTTTATGTTACATTACTAAATTGTGCACGATTCATTTTGCTCCATTACTGTTGTAACATGAATATCTATGAAATTAGATTGTCTATTTATAGAAACACGACCACAGAAAATAATCGAGTGCAACTCGCGAAAGAAACTTTCGGGACAACCTAATATAAGATACGCAAAGGCAACTCGAGATAAGTTTCCGGACGAAAATTGAACCAACGGCTGCGTGGCAAGGGAAAAAGAATTTTGGATGCGACCATCCTTTATCCTCGATTAGTATACAATCGCCCTAACGAGACGAACACCGGTCGTTGCCGGTCGCGATAATAACCAAACGACGAAAACCCACGGTTGGATCCGTACGCGCTTGTAAAACGTACGAGGACATTATCAGACTGCCAGCAACGATGAATCTTTTACGAGCATCCGATCGTTGGCAGTAAATTCGACTCGTTATCGATTCGATGCCAGCCGAGACCTTACATGGACAAAAATTCGAACACACCGATGTAATCTTATCGATTTCAATTACCGATCACTCGCGGATAGGCGCTCGGAAAACAAAGCTTTAGCGATATTTTACGAACAATTCGTGAAACACTTTAGACCAAATAGATGGGTATCTATACGATACGATACGATACGATACGATACGATAGTTTTCCAATTAAGGGAGTCTCTTACTCCAAAACGATAAAACGCGACGAGCGAGTAAGAAAATTTGAGAAATTAAATGTAATCATACCGTTTCCAAAATTTTGTCGACGAATCCCTGTTCTCGAGACCACGAATGTTTTGTAATCGTAACAACATCGAGCCCACAACAGGTACCACTCGATAGACGCGAGCAATAAAACGCTCGCGATCGATCTCTGCACGCGATTACGCAAGGCGCGCGGACTGTATCGGACAACGCGAATTTCCATATTTATGGGGAATTACAGATTCGCCCCCACGTGACGATATTAATTACAGCGCGCTCCTTACAATTCTTTATCGCGTGAAACGGAGACTACCGTCTCTTCGTCCGGAGGAAATTCCTTTCGCCTCGAACCCTCGGTACTTTTTTCGTCGTTCCTTCCTTTCCCTTCTCGTTCTTTTCCCCGCGACCAAGCACAATACGAGCCATTGACGGATATTGGCTGGTTCCTGGAATGATCGACGCGAGACAACCGGCCCGTTGTTTCGAGAGCCATCGATGCAGGACTTTCTCGAGCGCGTCATCGACGCCGATCTCGCCGGATATCTTTCTAAAACGGCTCTGGCTCTCGGCCAAAGCGTTTCGAGCGAGTCCACCGAGATCGACGGGAATAATCGAGACTCGAAAACCAACGACACCTCTCTCTCTCTCTCTCCTTCTATTTTCGACCGATTTTCTATGGACAGAACCGGAGTCGCGTACTAACTACGAAACGAAAATTTATTAAAAATATGAGAAACGCGCGACGAACGCGTGTTTAATCGAAGATGCGACGGTAGGTGGTTTCTGGTATAGAACGCGCAGCATATCTCTCCGTTTCTGCATTATACATACTTGTCGCGGTTGAACTATGGATCCCCAGTCGTAATCGAATCGTGTAAAGCGCGCGAGTCGACTATGGCATGTGCTCTTTGCACATCCATATTGCCACAGCTATTTAAGATGCGGATTCGTTGCGCGATTATTTCAATTACTCGTGCTTTTCCTACACCGATCTGCTCGCTTGACAAGGACAAGCTCCTTCTTTTTATCGCTGGCTCTATGTAAAACGCGCGTATAGACTCTCCTTGCCAGTCATGCGCGTTATTACGATCCCGTTCGACCATCGAGAACCGGATTTCTTGTATTTCTTGCCAAACGATCGCTGCGACCGAGGGAATAACTCCCGAGAATTTATTTTAATACGAGCGCCTAGCAACTCGGAGGCAATTTTCTTGTGCCGCTTCGAAAAGTTACAACTGTTCCCTTTCCTACAAAAATTGACAAACGCTCGTAGTCTAAATTGTATTCGTTCATTCCCTCGATTCGTTTCGCGTTACCACAAATAAAAGTAACCTGTTGTTGCTCGTGTTGCGGTTCGCATCATAGAGTGCTAGCGGGGTGCGAACGATCACCCCTTGAATGATACCAACGTATGACAAAGTTGTCGCTTTTGGACCAACTTGTACAGTTACAGTTGAAAAACACCTTTCCAACTTCAATTCTAAACCAGAACTATAAAATGAGGTAGCATCTTATAGGCCAACAAGTGCTCTTTCTAAGGAGACAATGCGATGATTTAATACGCCCAACGGAGTGGTTGTGGACCTTTCCATCTCGTGTTTAAATATTTGATCGTTAACTTAAACAACGTTATCGCTACCTTCCAACCGTGAATAACGACTGCCGGAACTAATCAAGTAGTTTCATCTTTTACTTACCCGAGTAGGCAACCTGTATTGCTAGTCAAACGAGATAAACTTGAATTTATACATCTTTCGGAGCAACTGGCATGCCAGGGGTAAAAGGGTTTTCCAAGCGAACGAATTTATTTAATCCGTATAGCTCCCCAACCACTCGAGGTCGCTCGTTCTGTCAAAGGACCCACGCGATGCTTTACGATCGTAGCACCGTTTTCGTGGCATCGCATTCCTGACTCGCCTACACGCTCTTTCGCTCCCGGAGCACCATGATCGCGACTAGACGATGCGTTTTCTACCTCCTATTGCCGCGCGACACCACGTCGCCATACTACGAGCAACGACACTGTGCTCCGAATTAGAATCGCTCGCCAGGCTGGTCGTATAATTTAACGTTGAAAATACTTCAAATAATTCGTAGTTGTAAACATTTCGAACGCAAACAGCGATATTTGCCGATCCCGACACGCGCAAACGCGCACACGCGCAGCTTACATTGCCGTGCATACGCGTGCACTCGACTCGTGTACGTATCGCACGCACCGCATAATTTCATCAATAGGAAATATATCAACCACCCGTAACTTGTATCACGTGACTTCGGAGCGATATTCTTGCAGGCCGCGCGAAACAGGTCGGTTATTTTTTGCACGGGGAAAAATATCGAGGCTGGTACGCGTACGTGGCAAGAGAAAACGATTGAAAAATTCTCCACTCTGCTTCGAGCCAGTGGTTTTTAACCTCTGCGAGCTCGCGGTGCCTGCACGAAACGATTTTCAAATCTTTTCGAGCTCCGCAATTTGTAGAGATAAAATCATGGCGCGGTTCGTAATCACGAGTAACTATTCCATCGGTCCATCCAGTTTCAAAACAAAAAGTGTTCCCTTACAAATGTATGCGTGCATTTTAAGTTCACCTAAACGTTTCGACCTTTGATTTCGCACTTTTTTATTAATTTCTTATTTTCTTATGTTTTTTCGCTACCGGCAAAAAGTAACTACAAGGACAACGCTTGATTTACGATAACGTATCTTATATTCTAAGATACCATAATCTTCATCTCGGAAGCTTCGAGCAGCGACCGTGATTAGTTTTTCTTTCTACTTCTTTCCATCGGTTACTTCGTCAAATTTTAAATTCAAATGTGTGCAGGGCAGAAATCGTTGACACCGTTGTGCCATGTACATACGAGATAACGCCACTTTAGATAAGGCGGCCATTTTGAATAAAAATCAACTATTATAAAAAATGAATAGCTGCGTACTTCAAACGACCATATCATTCTTTAACGATCGACTCGCACGAAATAATTTCATCCCGCATTCTCGGTTCGTTTCTGCGAGAAAAATCACCTGCGTTCGAATCGTATTTTCGGACACACCGTATTCTTCCGTTTCGGAGTCGCAAGTGCGAAAAACCCGCGCGCGCGTTTTATTTATCGTTCCTGTTCGAAGCCGACATCCTCCCACTCCTCCTCGGATCACGCGAGCCACGAAAATACTCATCGACCGGCTGGATCTCGAAATTCCAGCGCGCCGAACGAACCGTAGAAAGCACGGAGATAATATTTAGAGAAACTATCCGTCGAGTCTCTCCTTCGAATCCATCGTGCACGCAACAGTTTCGCTATTTCGCGGCAAACTTTAAACTCTCGATACTCGGAGCATACGGCGCACCGCTTGCGATACAATCGCACAACGTTTTCCCATGCGTTGAGAATTCGATTGGTCGAGCAATCGTGCTTTGCGGTTCGCTTTTTTTGGGTCTTGGCGTTCCGAAGCCCAGCGAAGGTAGCGAGGGTTAGCTCGCGATCATTTTTCCCAGCCCAGGTAAACTCGTTGATCTCGGAATCCTGACGACATCTTTACCTGACAGTATTAGAAGGTTCAACTTCAATCTAATGCTGCCGGGTAAGATGTGAACAGATACTCCGTCCGATGTCCTAGCTTTACTCCACAGCCTCGTCGTCCCTCGCCCCTTTTCCTTAACTTTCGTTGTCCACTCGTCTCGGTCTCGCTGATCGTGGCTTGTTCTTTTTTTTTTTTTTTTAATTTCACTCTCTCTTTCCCTCTCTTTTTCACTTTCTCCTATCCTCGGAGCGCAAACGTTTGTCGCGCCTTAGGTCGTCGTTGAATTTCCTCGCAAAGTGCATCGAGCTTAAAAATACATGGCCACGCAAGAGGGCGGGTATGGGCAGAAAAAAGAGAGAGAAATAACACAGGTAATCGCAGAGAAGCGTTTGTACGGTTCTTTGCTCGAATGTGATTAGTCACTTAGGATTGGTCTGTTAGCCAAGGAGAGCGAACGTTTCACGGTACGGGCGGACAAAGGAGACGGCGAAGACAATGAGGATATGACAGCGCGCTTCGGCAATTTAGATTTACCAAACACGCCGATATTCAACGGCTTGGTAATTTGCTAGCTATTCGTTTGCCGATTCGAGCTGACTCGACGACGTGCAACGTCGAAAAGGAATTCGACGATAAGGATTTTCGCAGAGTTACGAAGCAAGGATCGGATTGAATCAGGAGCGTACTTTTTGGGAAACAGTCGCAGTTATTGCGCGTAATCTCTCTCCCGTCTACGTTTGATTGCGAGTCCGCGTAGAGGGCGATCGTTATAAAATTCGAACTGTGCGATAACGATTGCGGCTTTTTCTCCGCGTAGAAACGATCCAAGATGCGCCGAACCAGTTCCTCGTTTCTTTTTCTTTCGCATAGATTCGTTTGCCAGACCCCATTACCACGGGAGATACCATCGAACGGATAGAAGGCGAACAGGGTGGAGACGAGGGGGTTACCTCCGATGGTGGGAGAGGCAAGCAAGTTTTATGTAATCACCAACCGACTCTGCGGGGCTCGGTATTAATACTGGCAATAAATAAACGCCATCAGGGAGACTCGATCCTAAGGCATCTCGCTGTGCTTCGTCTGCCTCTCGCGCCTCTCTCTCTCTCTCTCTCTCTCTCTCTCTCTCTCTCTCTCTCTCTCTCTCTCTCCCCACCCTCTTGCCATACGCATGCCCGTCGCACACATTTCTCGACAAGATCCTACAAAACTATCTTTTCTCTTCTATTCTCCCAAAAATTCTCTATCAAAATCGTCGCCTACACGTATCCATTTTTCTTCCATTCGTTACCTACTTCGTCTACTATTTCGTCCATCGCGTGCTCTCTCATTCACTCGCGACAACTCGCAGATGCTTTTAGATATTACAACGAGCGAATAATATGTGCGTTTAGATGCAGGTGTTGTCACGGAGGTTCGTCGAGGAGTCCCGAGGTCGAACGTCCATACGCACGGTGTCACTGATTTTTTCAATACTTTCGACATGGTCGCCGGTGAAATCCGATTTTACCGCGCTAACAGCGTAACGAAACACTACACGATAATGCCGAGACCGAGGCGACGTAATTTCGACGACACGATTACGTTCGACGCTTCGTATATTAGATTACTTCGATCGCAATTTCACTCGCACGCATCGTTCGAACCTTTCTTTCGAGCGTAACGCTAAACGAAACGAAGGAAATCAAATAAAGTATGGAGGATTATTTTCACGGAGACATGTGCGCGCTCGAGGGCTGCGTTCGACGCGAACCCAGAGTTCCTTTTTTCGTGGTATTCGGAGCCTCGCCGGTGAATTTACATTTCCGTGTATCTGGTAACCGGTTTTATGAAGCGGTTCACGGCTTGCAACTTAAGTAGGAATTTCTTTTTTCTACGAGACATCGCCCGCCCGTACGAGAAGATCCGAAGGAACCCGACGACGATAGACTATTTCGGTGTCGGTATTCAAAATAGGAAGGAAATCGTGCAGAGGTTTCGAACAAGGGAAGGAATTAAGATCGAACGCAACGGTAACACCATCGAGCCGAGCATTGTTATACAAAACCGGGAAAAAGAAACGCGAACCTGAAACGAAATGTACGAACCATCCTGCAACAGGAAGAAATCGCGACGATTCTTCCTTCTCCTCTTTGTTGGTCGTACGCGCGAGCAAGCGGACGACCGAATAGAAAAAAGAAAGACGCAACGCGAGGGAAAAAGAAACACGATAAAAGAAAGGTTCTCTCGCAACCAGTCATGCCATACCATCCGTCGCTCGTTATCGCGCGACCAGTTGTATCAACGTCTCCGCCTTTATGCAAATAAAGCCGAAGGCTAATATCTATAATGAGCATTAATCTGTTTTTTTTTTTTTTTTTTTCTAAATGGCTGGCACCTCCGGTCTCGTACACCAGCCACGAAATAACGTTTCGCGTATACGTATCATGTACCACCGTAAAGAAAACAAGAGACGCAAAAATGTTCGATACGCTACACCCTATTTCCTGCCGCGACAAAATCGTTTCACGAACGGCCGTAAAATTTAATTGGATTTTCCAAGAATATAAATTGTTCGACATTCGAGGCACGTCGTGATCGAAGAGACGATTATATTTTTCAACGATAAAATAATGTACGAAAACTAGACGTCGCAAGGCGAGAGAGCTGCCCGAAGAAGCTCGCAAAAAATAAACGTTCGAGATCCGTTGACGCGCGCGCGCGCGCGCACGCGACCGTTGGATTCTCGTGTATCTCGAGAACCTTCGATTCCGCAGCCACGTCTCTTTCCCTCCTCGAGGAAACACAGAAAACAAACTCGTGTGTCGACTTATTATGAAACGCGGGACACGGTATCTCTAGCGCGAACGGGTGTAAACAAGACGGCTGCATTAATTTGCTGCGCACGCGACAGACGCTGCGCGTTCGGTCGTGTGACAAATAGAGTCCGCAAACGTCGCCGTTGAATTCTTTCGCGGGGACAAATATCTTTCCTTTTCCCGTGCATTTGTTTACGCGGCATTTTTCGGACAAAGGGGATTGGTCGAAGAGAAAGAAAGAAGGATACCCATTGCGTAAGCTATATTTAACTGCACCTGCTGGCGCCAGACTATTCGCGCACGCACACGCATTCGCATGCATCGATGCATATTATACGCGTTGCTATACAAGACGCAACGCTCTCTGGCGTCGAACGTCCGTTTCATTCGGTGGAACGAGTGGAGTGAACGCGATCGGCACGCGGCACCACGATCTCTTTTTCGAAATTTTTTCATCGGTTCGTTTTTCCAAAGACTATAAAACATCCCGATCCACTGATTTTACCTTCTCTCTCTAATTTGATTTTTATTATAATTTCATACGTACAATCCTTAAGCGTTAATATAGAATAGTTCAGGTACAACTCTAGAAATTTGTCGAAACTCCAAGATCGAACGATATTTTACGTTTCTTCTCGATAATACCTCGTCCACTCCGATGTTTCGTCGGAAAAGCAATCTAATAATAACCAGGTTGGATCATCTCGGAACAATTGAGAGAGAAAGACGGAAACGGAGCAAAAAATATCCAAACGAGAATCGTCGGAGGTCAAAACGTGTTCGATGGGCGGCCAAATATGGCGAGCTACCGAGCGACCTTAGAAAACCGCTACAAAGCGTTTAATTTAATTAGGCTTCGCGAAACGCACAGACGATGATGAGTCCGACCAATGGGCGTGTCCGTGTCCAACGACACCCGCCTACCCGTTTCCAGCGTTCCTCGTTTACGATTAGGTTCCACGGTTCAACTAGAGGCACGCGTGTTTTCGAGAAATTTTAGGAAAAAATACAGTCTACGATGCATCACGGAAACCGTGGATTCTGTGTAATCCGAACACGTGGATCGTTGTGCTCTCGCGTGGTCGGAAAGGAACCGAGACAAGAGGAAATCGAATACAAAAATAGTAGGAAAAGGCTGGGCACGTGGCGACATCCATGTTCAAATTACGCGGGTTATATAACCCCGTGGATCGGTCCGGTGCGACGGAACTATCGATAAATCGTAAACTCTCGACGTTTAATCGCTCCGAAATAGAGATAACCGTGAAAATATCGAATAAAATGTTGAGCAGGAAATTGACGTAAAATGGTAATATTCGTAAATTTGGTGAACAGGAGGAAGAGAAAAGAGTAAGAAATAGTCACTCACCGAGCGAAAGGGAACGGTCGAGGATTTTGGAGCAGCGTTCGATCCGACGACGTTGCGACTTTGCAACCAAGTCCTGGAGGCCCCTCGACGATCGATTCTTCGGCAAGGAAGCAACGTAGAGGGCGGCGAAGAAAAAGCTAACCGGTGCACCATTCCAGATACGAGACGTGACGCACACTCTCGAGCAAAGTGCACGATGACTTGACGCTGCTCTCCGTCGGGCTAGCCGGCGAGGTACGAAAAAGAGACCAAGAACCAGGAGATTCACAGATCACTGAGAATCGCACAGGAGAGAAGGAAGGATAGCCGTCGTTGCGTCGAGTAGAGTAGAGTCGAGTCGTGTCGCGCAGGCCCGAAAACCGCACTGTCAGCCGGAAGCGTGGCACACGATCGAGAACGAGCGCGAACGGAGTAGGAGGCGACAGAAGGTGGAGAAGAGAGCCTTCGTTACCGAGCAAAAAACCGAGGAAACCCGAAGGAGTGGGGACGACGAGAGACGCATACGAGGGTAGACTTCCTTCCTCTTTCGCGAATACGTGTGCGAGAAGATGCGAACGAACCGGCTTCGCCATCGTGCTTCTTCGCGTGTTTTCGTAAAATCTCGGTCGCGAATAGAAACTTGCTACGCGAAGTCGAAACAAAGTTTAAAAATGATACGCGACGATTCATGTCTGAGACACGAGGAACAACCGTTGTACTCCGAACGAAGGCGAACTCGGAACTGGAAGACTGGAACTACTCGAACACGACCGAGCACCGTAACTGGAGGAACGAGCGACGCGGACTGAGCTGGCCGGAGGTTGCCGAGAACTCTACCACTTCCACCCAGTCACGGGTGCGCGTTTCCATACGCGCCGATCGCTGGTGGGGATAAAACGACGGCGCGTGAGAGTGCGTTCGTTCCACCGAGTCGAGCCGACGGAAACGCGCTGGATACCAGGAGCGGGGATGCGCCCGAACGCACCCCGTGAATGACGCAGGTGGCGGTACGGACAATGACTGCGTTTGCGCATCGCTACCGTATTCTCCCAATTATTTCTTTAACTGCTTCCAGCACTCTGACCGTTCATCCTAATTTCGATTAAAAGAGAAAAAAGAAACGGAGAAATTTCAAGATCGAATTCCGCCCAACCAATAGTATATCGTTGAGGCCAAGTTAAAATTCCTTCGGAAGCATGGAGCGAAACTATATTCTACGGCATAATAGGACACACCACGGGAGACGTACGTAACGGAAATAGAGATTTATAATGATGCATAATACCGATAGTAGCTGTAATTGTAAGTAGCGCGTCGATTGGTACATTTCGCTACTGGTCGAAGGCGACGCGTAACAGTTGCAAATATGCACATATCGCTATATTTTAAGACGCTCTATGACACAACGCTTCGTCACCGAGTTCAAGGCGCGCGGGTTGATAACGCCTCGTTTACAGGGCTCTTGCGGCATTTATCTTTTTACCTCGTGAACTACGTTATATTTGGTATTCTAAAAAAAAAAAAAGAAACAAAAAATGGGGAACGATGGGTAGCGATCGGTCGAGAAAAAATTGTCGATTAATTATCAGTGATATCGCGGTCAACGAGAATTGCGACACCGCAATCTTTTATCTGCCTCGATTGCCCGTCTCGATACACGTTCTAACGAAACGCTCAAGCAGCTACTAATGACGATTTACATCGTCTTGACCAAATGAGATCTCACTCCGTTCTTCGTTCTATCGTTTTACGTAACCAGTGCACTTATATTTCAACGTCTGGTAATATCTTATCGGCGACGGATGACCCGACGACCCTGTGTTTTCTCGTTGTCCAAAATTAAAAAAATGTTATCAAGCTGAAAACTAGCGTTCCCGATCCCGCTTACGAAATAGGGCGAACAGCATTCCGATACCGAAGATAAACCTAAAGATCTTATTACAAGTTCTCAGCCATTAGCTCGCTATTACTCGCGACGAAAGATCGTTCGAAGAATCTTTCGTTCCGAGTAATAGCGAACTAATGGCTGAGAACTTGTAATAAGATCTTTAGGTTTATCTTCGGTATCGTGAATCGCTAAACGCTATTCGCCTTAAAACGGCCACCACGGAACGACCGCTGCACATCCCACGGCAACGGAATATAGACAATTTTCTAGCCCACGAATAGTCCGGTTTTTCAAATGCAAATGCGTCTTCTTTTTTGTTCAAGACGTTGGTCATGAATATATGGAAGCCCGAACTCCTTGAATATTTATCCGCGCCTATTCTATTCACCTTCGGATGCGCTCTAAGCGCATTAGTATGCCGCTTTCCTCGTTACAGCGCTAACAGAAGAATTCAACGTTCCCCCAAAGGAAGAAACGACACCTTCGCGTTGCCCTACCGAATCCTTTTTAGCTTACAATTTTTCCAACTCTAGTTCGACTCGATTACTTCGTTACGATATACTAGACTTCTCGTCTTATTTATTTATCGTTTAAAGAACCGTCGGCATCGGTGTGCACCGCCACGGGTACACGAAACGCGTGTCCATGGCTCGAGTGGACACGTGTTTCGAAGAGACCGCTTCCTCGCGACACGTTTCCTGGCTGCGGTACTGGAACGGTATTTTTGTGGCTGGTGTACAGCGTTAAACAGAATTATCGACACGGAACGATCCCTTATTTCCGCAATTTTTTTTTTTTTTAGAAGAACTTCCGTAAAGTTTGGGAACCACAGCTCTGTACTCGTGTGTACTTGCAATCGCGTCTGCGTACGTCTTTCGGACGCAGGAATTTCTAAAAGATAACTGCACGAAGAATCGTAGAGGACCGCGTGACAGTAGCCGGCACCAGGCAACCTGAATCGAGTAGAAACTCGGCGTATTTTCGTTTTCCCTTTTGCCGATCCTCTCCTGGCCGCTTCTCGAAGACGGGACGCGAGGATGCAGCGGGTTCGGTTGGCTCGTTTTCAAGGAATAAAAAGAGGAAGGAAAAGAAGAGTGGATGGGCGGAGAGGAAGGGGAATTGGCCATCACGGCCAGTGACACGGCCCGCGATCGGCATATTTCCTTGACCACGTCATCATCGAACAGTGGCCGCCGTGGCAGGGCGAGAATTTGCGGAGTGTATTAGTAGGCCATGACGAAAATACCAGGCGGTCCGGATAGTAATAGCGAGAACAGAACATCTAGACGGCATTGACCGCGCCCGAATCCGTGCAGGTCGTTCCCCGTTCTCCTCGTTCCTCGCAGTGGTCGTTAAAGTCGCATTTAGAGGAGGACCTGACCGGGACGCATTTCAAAGACACATTTAGGAACGATTGCTGTGCAGCGAGACACGTCGCCTTCAAATTCTTTCGCATATCGTACTCCTCGGAGACCGTGAAATCTTACCTTCGAACGACCCCTGTGCTTCGAAGCTCTCGCTTCTTTTAAGTTCGTCTAACCTCCTCGATGTATTCTCACGTTTAATCAAACGTAGCACAGCTCGTAATCTCTATGGCTAATAGTTTGTTACTTTGCGGGACCGTACATCTCCATGGCGCCACTAGTTTGCGTACTCGACGTGCATCCAAGCTGTCGTAGCGCCTAGCCTTACAAATAACCGAGGTGATAGTTCCTATCACGGCTACTGTCATAGGAACTCTGCGCTGATACGATCACCGCCGCACCATGATGTAATACCTGTCTAAGAATAAAAAAAATGTCGAGATCCGATGCATCGGTTTACAGTCACGTCTTGGTGGTATATTTGTATCTATATATATGTAGATGGATATTAGAATAGACAGATATCTACCTATACCAATGTTACAAAGCGATAGCGTCTTCGAGTGTTTGTCCTCGATAATCTCCAAGACCATTGGACCGATTTGGATAGGAGTTTTACTGCTAGATTTCTTCGAAGGAAAGGCAACGTTTGGTAAATGATAAATCCGATTTATCGGTCGCGGGCTGTTCCGCTGCGAAGCGTTTAAATCAATTCCATCGACGATCGTCGCGAAACGATCACGTAACGGAGAGGCCATTTTAATTACCTATAATGAACGTTGTCGAGTATCGAAACGCGTTTCCTCTCTGAGCACGAATACCAGGGTCTGAATGCGGGACGTTTGCTCATAAAAGAGACATTTATTGGTCGTAAACGCATGCTTGCTGTATCTTCGGGAGCCTCGCGGCTGAACGTTCCGTTTGATCGTTTCGTGGCAGCACCGTCGGTTAGGAACCGTGTAACAATGGGGGCGTACGTCGTTGACAAACATGGGAGCGGCGTATTGGGTCGATGGTAAAAAAAAGAAAGGACGGAGGACTGGGATAGAAAATTGTATCCTGACTCGACCTTTTCTACCTACCGTTGCATGTATTTCGCTTCGTTTATACCTAGGCGTGGCTTATGTGTTCCTTCACTTTTGAACTATATCGCGCTTCCGGTATAATCATCCGGGAAAATATCCTGATCAGGCCTGTGACAAGGCAGGAACGGAAGGGGCACGCGTTCGATGCAAACTTTTCGTTCGCGCGTATCCCAGCTCTGAATTTCTTTACCTACCATAAGCCATATTTGAAAATATCCAGATCATTCCAAGCGTCGATAACGCCTCTGCACATGCCCCTTCTTGGTGCTACTTTATGAAAGCACGGACAGACGCCCTTAAACGCGATCGAAATTAAATTAACTACCGTAACGATGAACTCGTATCTGTAACTATTTACATACTCCTCCTGTCGAGTTTGTGGACGCGCCACTTACGCTATAACCTTCAACTACGATCGGTGAGAGATGCTCGCGAGTTTGTAACAATACGATCGTCGAGCAAAATGCTATTTATAGAGAATTTTCGTGTGCGCGAGACCGCTCGGGGGCGCAATTAAGGCGCAAAAGAAATAGAATTTCCACGTGGCGAGTTCAACGTTTTCCCAGTTATTTCTTGCGGCAGTGGCGCAGCCACGTAGGGCGCATTAAAAATATATACAAACCCCCGTTTCAACGGTTACAGCGGCTCCCGAGATTCACCGAAATAGTTTCGGTATGTACAATCCTCGTTACTCGCACTGCGCGCAGTTATTTCTAGCCTCGAAGTAATAGGTTTTTTTCTGGTAACTTGGAGTACTAACAATAAGTCATCCATCGAACGGCCAAGCTACGCGTTGGGACTTCTGTGAGGAGATCTAGGGGCATTTTGGAAGTACACGTGTTGCTTCGAAAGATAAACCTTATCGTACTAATAGAAACGTTTCTAAAAATTCCATTACTCGTTAGAAATTCTTCCAACGCAAGAATCTGCCTCGATGTAACGCAACATCTTTGGATTCCCATTCCGTTAAACGCGCAAAAGGAAATAGAAATTCCGTTACGTACAATGTATGAATTAATCGGTATCTTCGTATTTAATACCGATCTGAACTACTTTTTGTCCAACGTTCAGCCAGCCGGCAATGGGAAAGAAAAGAAGATAAAGGTCGACGATTATCGACGAGTCTAGTAGCGTAATCGACGATCGATCCTGGCGAGGGACGAGCGTGGAAAAGTGCGAAGAAACGGGACAAAATTGTACGAAGGACGAGCAGGTCAGATAACCGGAGTACTTGGTTAGCAACACGATCGTACGACTATTACGAGAACGATAACAAGCACGTATGCGCCCGCCTCGGTATCTGGGGTTATCGTTTTCCTTTTTTCTTTCTTTCTGGGGCCAGCAGTGGAGGGGAGTGTTAACTGCCAAGGATCAGAGCGGACCACGGGTCATCGGAACAACTGTCGGACCATCTCGAGACAGTATCCATTCAAATTTCATTTATTTACATCGAAATACCTTTAAATATCCGTAGTATTCGTTCTTACTTAGAAACATGTACAGGCCTGTATCCAATCGACCGACCATCGAACACTTGCTACGAAACACTCAACACTTGTACATTCGTCGCGACTATACTCGTTTAAATCTATACCAATTATTCGCTAACGACTCGAACGAAGGACCGAATGAACGATAAAGGTAATCGATTACTTTCCATTAGCGTATGCTTATTTCCAGCAAAGCTCGGTGACAAACGACGAAAACCGTTGTTGCCAGCTGATATATTGGCCGCGAATATATCACGCGTTGAGAACACGCAAATATTGTCGCAGTTCGCCACATCGAGGGTCTCCGTATCCGCTGACGTCACGTCGACCCGACGACCTCACCGAACTTTGCGCCACATTAACATGCCGATTTACAAGCGTTTATGTGCGTTCGATTTCCGCTCGAAGGAACATTCGGAATCAAATGACGGCGTCACCTAAGAAACGTCGCTTGGTAACCAGCATCATCCGACACGCTGCATCGACCGGATCCGTTTGAAACATTTCGATTTTAATTACGATACACAGCTGTACGACGATGATCCGCAGGAATTGGTCTCTATCTCGATCATTCTCACAGGGTAATGTCTGCGTTGACAAGTGGTCTTAATTAAACGGATTAAAATACGATCCATCGTTGATTCGTTTATCGAAAACTATCATTAAAACTGCTTTTATCTCATGACAATCGATCGTTTCGATTACGAAAACTATAGTTCAATTACTTGGAAATGATAAACTGAAACTGCACGGATCGAGGCAGATGTAAATCCGCTGTTGCGTAAGGACGATGCCCAAAGAGCCACTTGGGAGAGAGTGACAGTTAGAGTGCATAGAGGTTAGAGGAATATATAAAGTAAAAAATAAATAAGTCTATTATATTTCAACGAAAATCTTGTTATTTTATAAACAATAATGGTACATCAAAGCATCAGGACGCGTTAGAAAACGATTAATTCAACTTTATTTTCTATCGTTTCGAAATTCTCAATTTAAAAATTATTCATAATATCGTAGTTGTACCAGTGCTACTATCGTACGGTAGCTCAGCGCAACTAGAACATTACGTTATAGTCGGTCGGTAAGTTCCTCGGTTGATCATAACCTATATGTTGATTTCCGAATGTAACGCGTAGAAAACAACAGTAACACTAACATGTTACTCATAGTTCGTAAATCGTATAGATGATTTCAACGTACGTTTATTTACATTTGTGAGTAATGTATACGAAATATTGGATATTGTCAGTGAAAATTACGAATTAAGGAGTCCAATAAATCAAGTTAAATAACTGTTCTATATGTATATAGGAAGTATGATTATATATATAATTATGATGTTTGTATCTTCCGTTTTCTTAACATACGACAATTTCTTGTGGAGGGACTGTGTTGTATCGTATCCCCTAATCTTTGAGCGTTTCTATCAACTGAGTTATTTAAATTATTATTAGTATAGTCGTTATAAAATCTGTCATATTGTGTTATGAAATCAAATTTTTGTAGCCTTTCAGCGATCCGCAATGGCAAAGCACTCGAGGCTAATTCATACGCTTCCATTAGAGAGTCTTTATAATCTACTCCTTTGAATACAGTCTGCAATAAAGGTTATTATTTTTCATAGTAAAAATAATTAAGTTTATTAAAGAAATTAATACCTTTGTGATAAGTTGGCTGTAATTGTATGCTACAAATGGTTTAAGATTTCGTATATGGATCCAGTCCCATTCCAGTTTATCTTTGTTGAAAAATGTAACATGGTACTGGTGCTACAAATGTTATAGATTCTATTATTAAGTGTAGGTATAAATGAAATAATCTAGACAGGGGAAAAACTTACAGGTTTCAGTGAATATCTACGTTTTTTGTAATACATGAAAGTGTCAACACTGTCGCAAATGATTCCAGGCCACCATGGATGACGAGGTACACGAGCCCACACAATACTCCCAGCGTTGTAATCATTTTCTATCAACGGTAATGGCATTGATGCTTCTGCTATATCGCAAGATGCCATCGACTCATCTATGAAATGAAACTTTAGTATTAAATATGTGTATCTACATATACAAGACTAAACAAAATTCTACAAATACATTTACAGACCACTATTCATCTTGCAATACCATATCTTGGGTATATCCAATGGATCGTGGCAATCTTCTATGTATCTCCATTTCTTGCAACTTGTTTTACAACACTCAACCCATATACCAACTTCTCTTTGAGACTGTAACCAGTACAATCTCTGTTTCCAATCTAAATAGCTGTGGTTCTCCGACTCCACTATGGTGTTTGAACTAGACACTAAAAAGTAAGCAAAGTCCTATTTCACTTGTACAATAAGCCTAGAGTAAAACATCCAACACAGTTGAAGTTTGCACAAATTTTACTTGTCACAAATCTATGGCTTGTAAACTAGCATTATATTATACAATCTTATTACAACTTTTCTTCTTAGAAGTAACATACTTATATAATTAAATTAACAACTAGCCATACATACTATTATACACGAAAATGAGTACAGGAAGATTTCTCTACGGCAATATTATTGTTTATCTTCGACCTATGCGCGCACTGTTTATCTTCGTGTCCTCTCAATCTATGCGTACATTGTTTACACCTACCTACTGACGACACTCGTACTATATCGTTTCTGTTGTTTAATGTACTTTCAGATCTGTTTCCTACGATATTCATATCGTTTTCTTTATCGTTCGCTTGTAACTTAATTTTGTCTACCCTGGAATGTAATGTACGCATTTGTTCTTGCGTGGCATCGGATTCATCGCATTGAATTTTTTTCCACGTTTGTTTACGTGACAACGTGTTGCTCGGACAGTTAATCGTAACGCGATCTAAAGTATTCGAAATGTCCAAATCTTCTTCGGTGTATTGCAACCTTTTCGGTTTCAGATCTACCTTCTTCAACTGTTTTTTATTCTTTACTGGCGCCCTCGGTGCTGCAACCGTTTTTATTTCCATCGGTGGCGTCTTAAAAAATGACGAATCGTTCGCGGAAGACTCGAACGAGTCTTTATTAAATAAATTGAACTGGAAACAATAAACGCAAATTTACATCGATTCCTAAAACTTTAATAAATTGACGAGAATTACGTTAAACTCGACAATTTTTATTTTGGTTCTTTCATGATACCTGTGAGAACAAATTTCTGGATACATTACACAATTCCACTCGTCCGAATTGTGATTTTGTAAACAACATTGCAGAAGTTCGTCGATCTCCGATTTGTTCGTTGAGGTCCAATCGTTCGAACAGAAAATTTCTGCGAGGCATATTGCTATCAATCTACTCGAGTTTCTTTTAATGGAAATTCAATCTGACGTTTGCTTAAAGGGGACAAACGAAAAATTATGACAAAATAGGGAAACACACGATTATTTTTTGCAAAAGATGATAACACTGGTTACGAAAAAGTTTAACAGCGTCCCTTCGGAAACGAGAACAGCGTAATTTTGACGCAAAAAAATATCGCGTCCGCGGGAAGAGTAAAGTTATCCGAGTGAACGAGAAACCCGCCGCGTCTGTAACGGGGTTCACGCTACGTCTTCCACGGCGTTCGTTGCAAAGCAACGCGAACCAATCAGAGCTTAGATATTATAACAAACGACAAACGAATAAAATGTGTCGTTTAAAAACGGATTTGAAATTTCCATCCTCGTACCAATAATTAACACTTCGATTTGTTTGTCAACGTTTAATTTTAAATTCTTTTCATAATTGCCGCATACCAGGGATTAAATGTATTATAATTATTGTAATTATTTGAGACTAACGATTCCCGCTAAAGCTGTGATTGGCTGATCAAAATTTCGTATTCCTAATTTTAATCTGATTCGTTGTTCGTTACTCGATAATGCAATGATTACGTTATATATCTATTTTGTATCATCAATTTATGTTTTTGATCAAAATAATAAATAAATTCAAGAACATCACTCTGTTGCCAACATCGAAATAATAATAAAATAATAGTTTGTCAAATTTCAGCTCGATCTGTCCACAATTCCATAAGAGTAACATTAGGTATCAGCAATGGGAACACCCTATATACGGCTACATAAATCATCAGTCGAGAAACATTACGTACATATATCGTATATTCATCTGTGTTGCGATCTCAGAATTTTCACCGTTTCCTTGGGAAATTTCTCGCGATTTTCAACTAATTTCGTGTGACGCGGTGCTTGGAAAATTGATGTTGCTCGATCAAATTCTCTTTCGTAGCCGAAAGTACCCGAAGTCGCGCTCGGCTCTTTCGGGTGTCCACATAGAAAATGGAGTTTAAGCGAAGCAAGCGAAGCAGCTATTCGCCATCGTTGATGGGCGCACAACGACGGTTCTGAGCTGGCTGTGCCGTGTATCTTGTGAAAAACGTGTATTTTTGTGCTTAATGCGAGCGAGAAGTGCGTCGAGGTGAGATCAAAGTCGTTGACGAAACGTACGAAAGTAAGTTTGTTCATTTAGCGTGGCATTTAAGGGAAGAAATACGGAACGAAAACTCGGGCATTGGCGACCATCCGTTTACAGAACGCATAAACCATCATCTGCGCATGCGCGATCGCGGGAACGATAAATTTACATAGAACGCCGAGTGTTTCTGATCGTAACGACTTCGCGGGAACAACGATTAGTTTCTCCATGAAAAATTATTGTCCCTAAAATAACGATACTAACTTGAAAGAACATTTACGCGATGCAGTTCTACGCGATAACGCAATCGCAACGCATGCATGTAATAAAACGGAGCGACTCAAAAATCAAGTGTAACGTCTGTTTCTGCATAATATTTCGTATATTGTCTCTGCAATAAGATTTAAGTTATGTCAACTCGAGCTGTTGTTTTTGATATTTTCGTTTGACACGTAGAATTTATATGTACAGCGTGTTTGTGTGTTCAATAATTTTTGTTGGCCGCTTACATCTGATTTTTCAAACGATTATTTATCACTGTTCAAATTACATTTTGACTAGAATGTACAACGTTTATAGATGATCTTTCTTCGTTCTCAGATTTTACAAAATGTCATCCGCACAAGTCGATCGACCCACCAAAGTGGGCCATATCAACAAGAAGGATAACGAGAAATCAAGGAAGACATTCAATCCTTCTCACAAGAAGCATAAGCACGAAGATAGTCGCCACTTCAAGTTTGGACGCAAACGTCTACAGAGTTTCTCTAGCAATGGTAAATTCTTTCCGCCATATAAACGTAGAAAGAAGGAGGGTGCTATTATTCCGCCAACAAAGTTTCTACTCGGTGGCAATATATGCGATCCGTTGAATTTAAACAGCATGCAAGACGAAGAAATAAATAGAGCCATGAATGCTGTTACGCCTAAGTCTAGCCCCCTTCCCACGCCTAAGCACAAAAAAGAGGTTATAGAAGTTATCATACCTCCGAATATCTGTGATCCTCTGAATTTGAATAACTGTAACGACAATGACAATGACGAATACGAAAAGCAACTTATATCTCCTACGAAAAAGGGTTCTAAACGCAGAAACAGGAAGAAAAAACGAGCATCTTCGGGTTCTGGCAAAGATGATGCAAGCGATCCAGCTGAAACCAAAAGTAAAGATTGCATTGCAACCGATATTACGGAACCCATGGAGCTGATTGCACCGGAAACTGCCGAGACCGAACAACAGCGTGCATCGTTAAACTCGCCACCAATCAACCAACCTAAGGAATCGAAACCAGAGAGTCCACAAAAGGACAAAAATAAATTGCGTTTGAAAGGTTTGGAAGAACCCAAGGATAAGAGATTACGAAAAGTTGATGTCAAAGATAAAATAGTAAGTCCCGTCATTCCTCAACCTGGAGCATGGAAGCCTAGACCGCAACATCGGCCCAGCCAGGATAAGAAAAAAAAGCAAATAATGCCAAATTTCAGAGAGAAGGACGCACGTTATCAGTATGGTAACTATAATAGGTACTACGGATACCGAAATTTTCAACAAGAATTGGACACAAGACTGACAGTATTTGCACAACGTAAAGAATTATTTATTGGGAAAGATGTACTCGATATTGGGTGCAATATTGGCCATATTACTCTGTCTGTTGCAAGAGATTTCTCTGCTCGCAGCGTTACTGGTATCGACATCGATAGAACGCTCATCAATATTGCTCGAAAAAATGTGAAACGTTACGTTAATTGCGTACAATCTCCCGCTGGTAACGGAGACGATGATCACCAGGATGTGAACTTCTTTCCGATATCTATGCCGATCAATTATGGACCAGTTGATATTCCCGGTTTCACAAAGAGTAAGAACCACAAAGGGTTCCCTCATAATGTCACTTTTGTGCAGGTATCGTACCAAATTCAAAATTATACGCGAGCTACGAAGCATTCGAAGTTTGAGAATTCTGAATATTTTTTCTTATTTTCAGGGTAATTACGTGCTTGAGAACGATGCTCTCCTGTGCACGGAACAACCTCAGTTCGACACGATTCTATGTTTGTCGATCACCAAATGGATACACTTAAATTTTGGAGATGCTGGTCTCAAACAGGCTTACAAACGTATGTTTGCACAGTTACGTCCAGGTGGTGTCTTAGTATTGGAACCTCAAGGTTGGAGCAGTTACGCTAGGAAAAAAAATCTTACCGTAAGCGTTGCATCATTTTTGAACCTATGTATTAAACTGCTTCCTTAATTCTGAAACCAGATTAATTCTTTCATATATTTTAGGAGCGGATATACAAAAATTACCAGAGTATCGAGTTTCGACCGCACAACTTCACGCAGTACCTGCTGTCCGCCGAAGTTGGCTTTTCCAAGTGCGAAGTACTGTCGATTCCTCCGCATCCATCGAAAGGCTTTCAACGACCAATTCACTTGTTCACCAAAGCTGGCCCAGCACAAGAAACTACGGAGAATCCGACTGCAAGCACGTTAAATAGACAAGAGCGAAGCGATGAGGTCAGAAGAAAAGTGGAGCGTAGGAAGTACGAACAGAAGCTCTTTAAAAAAGACGATAGCGAATTTCAGGAGGGAAACATGTCGGGAGTCAATCAACAGAGTAACGAGTGCATGAGTCAATACGAACAATTGGAGAACGCTTATGCGCCTAGCACAACACCGTGTTACGACACACCGGGACACAACGATAGTCAGCCATCGGACGCGTCAAAAATGTGTTACTTGGACGTTAGCATCGAGAGTGATAAAAGTGTGTCAGAGAACCAAAACTCTTCGGATAAACAAACTCATCAACCGCGTGATAACTCTACGACAGAGCATCTCAAGTTACGGAAACGAAGTATCAACACAGCAAATGATGTGTACAATATAGATACAAAAAAGATGAAAAAACTGGACAACACTACGAGGAGGAAAGAAACTACGATGGAGGAAACATCTCATGGATTGATTTCTGCAAACGAAAATGTAAAAAGATTGGAGCAGGAGCAGCTGGGAAAGGACGAATTAAATACCGAATCGGTAGTCGATGAAGATTTGAGTAACTTTAACAACAAGGATACGAGGATCACGAAACAGAGGGAAGGGGAAACTGAATCGAGGAGTCCGTGCAAGGAAGAACAAACAGAAAGGCAACGCTGCGAACTGACCTCGGACAACACGTAAACAATTATTATCGACGCTCTTTGCGTAGAAAACAAGCGGTGCTACCATACAGACTCTTCCTGTTTGGTTATCCAGTTACTTGGCGAATATTTTTTGTTCTTTTTTTTTATCTGTCCCTCCATTCGCTGATTTTCACGTAAACATCCCAAAACACTCCATTGCCCTTTCTCTGTACGATGGGCGAGCGAGATCGTTCGCGAAAGAATCGTTTAGAATTATTCTGACGATAACAGAGTAGCGATCAGCTGTCTTTGTTTATACGGATCGACGAAACGAGACCTTATTCGTGACGTTTCTCGTTTCTAGATTTCGATTACTGTTGTAGAACGTAGTTTCGCTGTTCGTTTTGTTTCTTAATTTTTTTTTTTTTTTTTTTTTTTTTTTAAACACTTTTAGTTACACCGAGTTACGCTGAGTAAACGGATAGACGTCCCTTTAGAATACCTGGTGAGAGTTTCACTGTATTTGTATCGGCACGTCTGAAATCGATCTCGAGTATAAGGAAGACTGTAGTCGGAATAAAATCAACTGGTCTCCTGCTAGCGTATGATCTCTGTCTTTCAAACACATCAGGTAAGGGAGGTGAACGAAACGGAGTGGGGGGTATGGAGGACATGGAGGTGCTTTCTCGATCGGCCAATATCTTCTCCCACGAGTACAGAGAAGGTAGGAGGGTGTAGAGTTGAGATTTCGCGGGGATGATCCCTCGATGGCCTTGTACGGCCAGTTGAGGTTAGTCCGACTACACGTGTTATGCATTTCACGGCGCGATGCCCTAGGTAAACTAAAGGGCAAGGCTACGAGCGAAACAAATTCTAAGTACTGTGCCTAATCACGAGCATATTGCATTTTTTTGCTGTAGCACGCCCATGCCCTCTTCCTCCTCCTCCTCCTCCTCCTGTCCTCGTCCTTCTCTCCTCCTCCTCCTCACCCCCCCCCTCTCCTCCCCTCGCCCTCGATCCCAATATACTTAGCGAGTTAGTCGATGGAAAACTGACTTTTCTTTGGCTTTACCCGTGTCTTTCGATGTAAGAAAAAAAAGAAAAAGAAACGACGTGACAGAGAGAAAACGAACAACTCGTATTGTAATTCGAAAATCGGTCGCATCATCGTTGCCATACTCGCCATTTCTGTACAGAAGAAGCGCAGCGGGATATCCAGCACCGACAGTTCACCGAGAAAACAGAAACGAAACAAGTCAGTCAGAGATGAGCAAGTATTTATATTTGAATGAATTTGTACAATGAATTTGTATACGAAGATGGCGAATAGAATCGAACGGTTATTCGTTCAACGCGAAGCATAACTTGATTGTAATTTTCATCGATGAAATACCTGGGTGAGACTTTTGCCCATCTCTGCCATGAGTTGTCTTTTCTTTCTTTCTATTCGTTCGTTCGATAATGCGAAGTTAAGAGAACGGGAGAGAATGCGAGAATGAGAGCAAAACGATTATTATATAGAGATGCGAACTATCGGTTGGAGACATTAGACTGTAGACCTGTAAATTTCTGTAATTTTAAAGGACCCGAGCGTATTGTTTCATATAGTTGTTATTTATTTATAGAGAGATTGAGAGAGAAAAGGAAACGCTAAAAGCCGAGATCGTCGAGTTTATTGTGGCGAAACAATCCGGACGAGATGTCGGTGTTGTCGAAAAAAGTATTATTATATCGTGGAACGTTCGCTCGTTACGCAGCTGTGACTGGTACACGGAAAGATTGAGAAGCGTGGAGGATTTTTAAACGACGTAGTCGCTATTGTGACCTAGTTTACACTGTACGCATTTTTGATACGCGGATTACAATAGCGCGAGCTAAGAATGCAATTCAACCGATGAAATTATAGCGAAAATGCCTAGCTTATCAAACTTGTACAAAGTTGACGTTTTTTCAGAGGTACATGAAAATGAATTTGGATGAACATGTTAAGGTACGCCTTTGGAAGTAATCGATTTGCATCAAACAAGCGATAATAATGAAGTACTCGATACGCGTATCGAATGCAAGGTGTGAACTAAGTCTGTGCAAAAAGTTCCTCGGTGAAAACGGTAATAGAGAGAGAAAAGAGGAAGGCAAGAAAACCGCAAAACCTTCTGGAAGCTTTTAGCTTCCTTATCGTATTATCTAGTCTGCGTGCATCACGGAGAAGGAACGAAATGGTCGCAACAACGGTCACTTGTTTGCTCGAGCGGAATTTTCCTCTCGATTCGGAATTGTCCCTCGCGCCCAGGAACGTTTCCGTTCCATCTGTACATTGTGCGTAATTTTCTGCAATCGATCGATCGTTCTCGTCGATGTTTCAGATGATCGTACGTTTTCTTTGTTACAGTGCAACGTCGATCGGTTAACGACGCGATTAAACACGCCAGAAGTATGCTAAGAATCGAAGAAAATACGATAAGAGCCCCGTTTGACCGCGATACTCGAGTCAATTGGTTTCTCTTTCGATGATAATGGCTAACGAGTCTTCTTCGAGGATACTGTCCGAAAATGTAAACAAGAAATTTACTTTATCGAATCGTCTAAAGTGGAAAGACTTCTTAGGAAACTGTTTCAGTATTTTCTTTGCTATTTCGAATCGAAGGAAAATGGTTTTAGAAGAGGAACGGAGCGCGTACAGTCGACGGAGCGACGACGAAATAGCACAAATCGATTCCGGGCGCAATCACTTTTCCATGTTGTGTTTGAGAGAACGAGAACAAGATGAACCACTTAGACGCTTACCAGGAACACTCATAGTGTAAGAATCAGATTAATAATAAAGAATCGCTTTGAATCACGAACTGTGTTTCATCTGTCTTCGCGCGAGGACCTACTACGTGTATAGTTACACTGGTATGGAAAGATTTGGTGGCGGAGATCAAACCATCGTGTATCTAACGTGCTGAATTTATTGTAGTAAGATAGCTTCTCTACACTATTACGACTTCACGCTAAAGATTACGGGTAGGGGATCGTTTAAATTCTTTTCGTATTTTGTTTTGTTTTTTTTTTTCAGGGCGCATCGAAGACCAAAATTCAGTCCTGCCTGCAATCGTGATACGTCGACAATGCACAATCTTTAATTATACGTATTTATACGTAACACATTAATCCATTTGCATCAACGATGCACGTCTACGATGTTCGAGTTTTTGTTTATCAAGCAATCACAAAATCTTCTCTACCTCTAACATCTTCGACAAGAACAAAAAGGAAAAGGCTCTGTACGCCTCCTGGGCAACACGAGCCGAATAGAAATTGGATGATGCAAATGATTTAATAAAAAATTGTTCACACACTACGCAAACGTACGAACACTGTACGCGTTAAAGGTGCCGTATTAGGGATCATACGTGTTACAGTCGAGCTTCGGTATTAATTATCGATAGATATCGTTTTGACTGGTTATCTTTTACGAAATTACAGCGTAGAACGTAAAAAACAGTTCCAGCAATGTGTCAACAAGGTTCATGCTGGCTCGCAGCTCGAGATATAGTCGGTACGAAATCGAGTAGTCTCCGAAGGTCACCGACAAACGTTACCCATTCTACTTCCGATCTATCCTCTCGGCTGTAGCTTACCGTAAAAGTGGACGGGCTGAAAACATTTCCATATTCGTTTCTATACACTAACGGATTAGAAATGTTCTAATTAACAAGCACACAAGATCGCGTTACATTGAAATTAATTTTCGTATTTATCGAACAATCCGACGATAAAAGTGGAGGAAGTGACCTCGAGGCTAATTGATTTCGTTCCGATGGTGGCGCCGATTTAGGCGGCATAGCGGACGACGCGAATGAAATTTCGAACTCGATGCCTTGGCAGTGACGATCCCGTGCTTACGGCGACTAACAATGGACAAATCATCGTGCCATCGTTTGCATCTACCACTATGTATACATATGTATTCGTTTATCATCAGTGGCGCATTATACCTCCACAGAGTCCAAGACAAAATACAATTTGGCTGCTCCTTGTGAACAAAAAAAAAAAAAATAAAAAAAAAACAATTAAAGAACATCTTTAGATTTAACGTCATTTTTATTGAGACAACAAAATGAATAAATTACAGAACGTAAAAGAAACATTTAATACAGAACAATAATTTAAAAGTACACGTAGCTAATCTATTAAGTGGTTTTGTTATAGAAAAGAAATTTATTTCTCGCGTTTTGTACGAATTTTGTTTGCTCATGGGATATAACGAGCCACCGTTTATCATATAATAATATAATCGCATAAACTCTGTATACACACTATATTTCCGCTTGTATTTTCCTCTAGAAACGGGTGTGTGAACAAGGGAGGACGACGGAGAGCCGCGTTGACCCGCAACAGCATTTTCTCTAAAATCTTCGAAACAACGAAGAAGTGAACAAGCACGAACCGTCGTGCCACGTAATGGGAGGGTGCGTATGTTTTGCATTTTTTGTTATCGTTTGAAATATTTCTTGCCTCCCAAGGTTCGTTCACGTCTATTTTCGTTGCTTAAGGACTACCAAGGGGCGCCAGCGCCCCGATCGCACACTCCTGAACGTGCGCGTTGTTACTTTTTATTTCTACGGAGCCAGAGACAGGCGAAATTCTCATGCGAAAGATCGACAACTTTTCGAGATATTTGTCGAATCAAAATTATAATCCGAATCATAAAATGTACGTTATGTCGAACGAATAAGTAAAGGCTTATTTGAATAACGATTCAATGGAACGAACGTTACGAATAAATTACCTTATCATGCTTTTATTCGTTGTCCATCGTTCGAACAGAATTTTGCCCGTCTCTGCTAAGGACACGCGTGATGCGTATGGCTATTTCGTATTGTTTTGTCGTTTACGCCTTTTAAACGCGTGTACTGTAACGCTATAGCGCGATAACGTTATCGTTATCGAGTTGTTATCTTTGGATGCGTACGTTAGAGAAGTTGAAACGTTTGGAAGAAGGGAAAGAAAACGGATCCTCTTCCTCCTCGTTTATTTTCGTCGCTGATCGGTTCTTTTGCCCCTGAAGCGTTACGCGAGATACGCGCAAGATGTTGCCACTAAGTGTCATTGTTTTCTTACATGTTAAGAAGAATCATCCATAATTATTCTACCGATATCGACGGCTCCAGGGAACAAGCGCTGACCGTCAGCGTTACCGTCATCGACTCGAAAACGTGAAAAAATATCCCTCTCTGGGAACGGTACACTACCACGTAAAGTGTAGTGCTACAGCAACAGCGCTAAACAGTTCCAGCGTCTGTAAATCGTTTTCTAGCACCAGCTATGTTGACAAACCCATCGGGAGTCCAGAATGATAAAATTCGAAACGCTGGAGGCGCGTTACCGAACGATAAGATAAACGTTCGCTTGCTCGGTGTCGGTATTAAAAACAGTCTCACGACTTTACAGCCGCGAGAGGACGGATCAAGGTTCCCGATCGATCGAATCGTGAACCATCGCGAACCAATACAAATGCCGTCGAACGGTCGGGTTACAGCGAGTTCCGCTTATTCGTCGACCAATTCCCAAAGCATGAGCGCAGCGTCGGTTCCACCGACGGTGACCACGTTCTGATCGTTGTAAAGGAATCTGGCGCAAGCCACCAGGGAGCTGTACACCTTCTCCTCGACGTATTCAGCCTTGGCGCTGGTGCACGGGTATCTGAATAGTCTCAGGTAGCCCTCTGCATCCCCGCTGACGAGCATATCGTGGGCTGCTGACCTACTCGACGTCGTCAGGACCGTCGTCAGAGGGTAATAGCGATTGTTCCACATTCCTGGATAGAAGCAGTTCAAGATTAGAGCGACAATCGCTCGCTGTAATCGTAATCAAAGCGTACAGCGTGCACTCACCGGACACCATGTAGCCAACCATACAATTGTGAGTGTACCATTTCACGTCCTTCATCACCAAAGGACTCTTTTCCGACGACAACGCTTTCACATCCCCTGCAAAACAAATTCTCCGTGTTGATCAGTGTTCAACTATAGAGATGTTCGCTAGTAACGTTGAGAACTTTACAGAACACTAGGTCGTAGTCCTGCGTGACTGTTTGAAGGAATCTGCTGTCAGAGCTCCAATCGAGCTGCACCAGCGGCTGCGTTCCGCGTATTTTGTTGCTTTTCTTGTACGAGAATCCATCTCTAGACACTCTGAAGAGATACACGCTGCCGTTCTGTGATCCCATCGCTACAATTTCGCCAGCTGCTCGAGAGAAACAGACTTGTACGAGATACTGTATCCGAAAAGAGAGTATAATACAGAACTGGACAAATTCGAAGCAGTTGTCTCTTACTCGGATTGTAACCGATGCACGATAATGGCGATCCGCAGACTCTGAGAGTCGCTACAGCTGTGCCAGTGTCCGCCGCGAGAACAAGAAGATGACCCTCCGAAGATCCTGCGGCAAGTGCCACCCCGAACGGATGGAATGCTATGCAAATGCACTCGAAACCCACCTAAAGAGCCATTCGATTAGAATAATATTACAAAGGACACTTTTAAGATGGCTTCTAAATCATCCTGGATCCAATTGTCCTTTACTATACATACGTATATGTATAGAGAACGAGACGTAATATCAAGAAGATTTCGTATCTTGCCAAGTTTCACCTGTGTCGTCCACAAAAGCTTGTGTCTTCGCCAAAGAGCGATATTCTTGTCGTGGCCCGCCGTGGCGAAAACTTCGTCGTCGGGATGCACCGCGAGGCCCCACAACTGTCTGCCGTGACCAAAAACGACCTGATTGAATCTTCTTTGAAGAGATCCTTCCAATATGTTGTTCCTCGTAGTCCCCACGTAAATGTTCCCGTCGTTTCTTCCTGGACGTTGCGGATAAATGCTACGCACTCCTCCTACTGCTTCCGGTAGCTGGAAATATATTCCATGGAGAAATTCGCAAAATTCTTATCCGAATAAAGACGATAATTGCGTACCTTCGTGTCGGTGATGCGTTTGTAATTTTGCAGAGAATCCCACGCGGCGATCTTACGATCTTTTTCCCCGCCGGAAAGCAGGGTGCCTTCCGATAGCATAACGAGGGAACTGATGCCCTTATTGTGGGCCTCGAACTCCATTCGGACGAAGTAGGCTCCGTCGGCGTCCACGGAGTAAACGGTGATGAAACCGTCGCTGTCCGCCGTCACCACGTCTCCGTCTTGCTCGAACTGAATGCTCGTCACGTGCGTGCGCGATGGCTTTAACGCAAGTTTGTCATTTTAACGTTAGTCCTTCGAACAGTTCATTCTTTACGCATATTGATACTTACAGGTTTGATGATGTCCGTCCTTTCGAAGAAACCATCCTTTCGTCGATTCCAGAAGGTCAAGTGTCCTCGACCGTGCGTTATCAGGAGATTATCGTCGAGGGGATGGAACGCCGCACCCGTCAGGTCTTCTTGCATAGTCTATCGAAAGAAAATTCCGAGTTTCGATTCTTTCACGCGATGAAATATTAATGGAGGAGGTGGAAGCTTACCGCCACTTTGCCCAGCAAATGGCCCCACTGCCATTGCCACACGGAGAGTATCGCTTCTCTCCCCGCGTCGACAGCCAAAACGTAGCTGCCCCCGTTCTGCGAGCAAGAACGGACAAACGTTGCAACGTTCTTTTCTACTTCGAGCGGGATGTCGCGTCGCACAGCAGGGCAAGCTGTTACATCGAGTTTCACGAAGACGTGAAAACTCTTAATAATTTTTGTCAGTTTTTTGGGGATTGTGCCCCGCTGTGCGTCGCGTGGAGGGAAACGCGATACATCACCAGCTGCGAGAACGCCAACGCTGAGACGCCCATCTGGAACTCGGTCATCCCGAACACGTACAGAGTGAGAAGAGTCTCTGTCGACCATATGCGAACGTGAGGTTGCGCTTTTCTGTGTCTGCCAGCTTTTTGCCCCGATGCCACCAGCTCTCTGCTTGGGTGAACCTGTGGACGAACGCGTACAACGATTTTCAATGTTATCGGTACGGTTTCACGTACCGGAAGCATCAGCGACGTCACCTCCATGCACGTGATGTCTTCCGTGTGGCCCACGTAGTGCCGTTGTGCATTTTCCTCTCTATCGAAGAGAACAGCCACGGCAGCAACGTAGTAGAGCAACTCGCCGCTGGGCAGAACCCAGAGGTTTCTGCGCGTATCGGTGCCCCGATACCCGTAAACCCATTCGAGTTGCAGTTTCTTGTCCGGTGGCGAGTTGTCCACCGGTGGTAGGTGAGACGGCGGATAGAAGGACCGTCTCAGTCCTCGAATCGTCACCCTCGCTGGTTCGTCGCGCAACACCTCGACGACGCTGTAGTCTGTTCGCGAACGACAGCGTTCGTTTAGTATTCTTATTCGTGGACACGTACGATACGCATCATTGCCAGCCGAGGAGAATGCTTCGATCGGTACAGAACAGAGTTGTACGATCGTAGGTAACGGTGATATCGATACTTCTTCTTTATAAATATCATCAATTTTAAGAAGAAAATTTCATTTTTAACAACGGTTTAATTTACGCGTGTCTCAGCTGCCAACGATAATGAACGATGAGTGAAACGACATGGAGAACCGTTTACTCGGACGACGTCAGAATCGGGGGCGTAGAGAGCGCGCGGTCTGCTCTTGCTGCGCGCCCGCCTTTGACGACCGATGTCCTCGACCACTGTGGGCGGCCCCCTCGACCTGGATCTCCTCGCTGGGGATGCCGTCACAGCGCCAACGATGCCGATCCCGGACCCAGTGCCCAAGTAAAAAGTGTCCACGTCGGCGAATTCGTTCCTCAACTGCGAGAAACTCCTGACCTATCGACGGTACCAATTCTGAATCCAATCCTTACTTTTCGAGACAATCGTTACTTCGGTCTCTGATATAATTCCCCGCTTCGTACATAAACCAGACACGTCCCAAGCATCGTGCGAATAATGTTATTGAAATTTATTTAGATTGGAGCACTTTTTAATTCAATTGTGAAAATAGCCAGCGACACGCGTTACTTCTTGCATAAAATAGCTGTTGAACGGTGCGTTATGCGTCGAGCCATCGAGAAGTATATTTTCCAATATCGTAGTTTCGATTAGCTACGTGACTGGCGATGTTCTCAAGGAGGGCGTTCAAATGAATGAACCAGGACATTTCCTCGTATAAGGATCGTATCTCGAACGTCACCGTTGACGTAGACAGCTCGAGGTGTACACGATGATGTACAAGGCAGCCAAATGCTCGACAAAGAAAATTGGCCAATTTGAAATTCATATACGGTCGTGACCTGAAAAGATGGATCTCTGACCTTTCTCCCGCAGGCCTCCAACCCAGTTACAGAACCTATACGCCCTCACGCCTCCTCCCAACGAAACGTGCAATCGTGCAATCGGTTTTGACGTTGAGTATTTGACGGGCAAGAAAAATAGCGGCAAGAAAATTTCCGTGCAATATTTTGTTGGAAGTAGATAAGCAATTTATTCGCATCGAAGCTTTAGTTGCTCTTCCTTGGGTTGTCGGGGAGGTATGATTTACGTTTGTTTGTTTTGTAAAGCGGCGAAGTACAACGACTGAAGAAGATTATTCTTGTTCAGTGAAAAATAGGACTATATCGATTGCTCTATAAAACAAACGAACGAACGTTTCGGTTTCTTATGTGCCTGACGCTGTCGAATCGAGACGTAAATTTAATATCAAGAACGAATTTTATATCCCAGTAAACGGTCTGTTTTTCTGAGAATTTTACGGCTAGAGTTTTTTTGTAGCTTTTACTATCGGAAGATATAGTAAAACGGAGCGATTCATGGGAGATTTAAGCAGCAGCGACCCTATTCCATTTAGAGCGAAGAAGTCGACCCCGATATCGTCACGCTTCGTTTCGACGCTTCTGTTCCCCGCCTCCCCTCCACATGCATATTTATGGACAAACATTATTCAAGCAGATTTTATAAGTACGATGCCGAGCCAATGTCTTCGATTTGCATAAATCGCTGATAAACTTTTGAGTCGCCCACGTTTCGAGTCGTTCACGAACGGTGATATCGATCACGAACCGTATCGTTTCTTTCAAAGATTTCACCGATAGACTCGCCTCGGTCAGGGATGAGAGAATTTCTTATCCCAGAAATAAGTACGCGACCTAATTTCGACGAGCAAGCAATTCCTACGATTGTTCTTTCTTTTGTTTCATTTTCACGGAATTTGGCCAGCTTACTTCGGATACTTGATCGAAATGCTTTTACCTCTTGGCCGGAAACTGTGAACATCCTCTTGGCACCATTCATCTTCAGTACTTGTCCAAGGTCCTCCAATACCTCCTCGAATGGCTGCGAAGTGCGAAGATTCAACAAGACCCGACACTAAAAAATCAGTTCGAAAATTTGTAGGAGTATTCTTATCGCTTCGGTCGTCTGTATCTATCGACGTGTCCTTGTAACCTAGTTTACCAAGTGAAAAATAATTCGCGTGTACAGCTATAGTAGGATGTTTCTTCGGTTACCTGCACGGTGTGATCGTGATTGTTGACGATCCGTATGACGCGTCCCGAGGAAGGTTTTCCACCTCCGGGAGGTGGTGCTTCGTCCGTGATGGAAGCTTTTCTGCTAAGGCTCGCCACCGCTGGTGGTCTACTTTGCCATCCTCCGACGCCACCTCCGGCACCTGCTCCACCTCTGCTGCCTCCGCCAGTGGGGCTCGTATACCAAGTGTTGCTTTTCTTTCCGTAGCTGGCCGGCTGTCGATTGGAAATATCAACCAGTCGATTAATGTCGACAAACGGTTACTTCGTAGGTGATCCGGCGATTAAAGTATCTCAAGGACGAGGCGAAGTACGATTAACGCGTCAAGATTAATTATCGAATTAGGCGTGTAGGGACAGTTTGTCGGACCTGCAACATGTCGGCCGGCAGCGATATAACTTCAAAGGAGTCGCTCATCAACACAACGAAGCTGTCGCAGCCCTCCCAGGACTCGTTGCCGCAGGATTCTAGCTCGGAGTCGCTGAAGGTGTCCGCGTTCTCGCAGCCGGCGCCAAAGTCCGGCTCCAGGTCAGAGCGGGACGAGGAACTTGCCGACTCAATGGTGGACCCGAATCACTTTAATCGTCCGCGAAACGATATCCACGGCTCCTGATCCACGGGAACGTTTTCACCGAACGACGAACCACGCGCGGTCACGAGTCTCACATTGTTCACTCGAGTCACGGTGCTCCCTGGATCTCCTTCATCGGGCCGATCGGTGCTCGAGGGACGACCAAGATATTCGCGACTTACAAGATTCGACTCACGGAAGGACGTGATCAACGGGGCTTTCCCTTGCTCGCAAAAACTGCGATGACTGGAAGACTGGCGAGCGTGAAAGGAAGAATTCGACCTTAAGAGTTGCGATCGCGAAGGGAAACGCGAAAACGTGGCCGTCGAGGGAAGAGACGCGCGAGGAAGAAGGCTGTGGCCGCAAGGTGCAGCTCCGACTGAGCTCGATGGACAACTGGAGGCGGGGTGTGGGCCATCGGGCTGGAGAACCAGCCCCCCAGCTGCAACATCCCCTATCCTCCCCCTCCGCCTTTTGCGAGGAGAACCATCGCGTCTCAAGGCCAAACACCCACCCTTCCCGCGGGCCACTCCCGGACAAACCACAAGATACGAGTACAGCGAGTCCTCGAGTTACGAGGATTCGTACATTTGCCGGTGCATCCGCACGTATGTACTTGTATGCAAATATTTTACACGCGTCTATGCATTTATATACGTTTGCGGTCATCGTTGAAATCATAGCAAACCACCTAACCGTTTCGTCGTTATGCGATTATACACCAGGATCCTCGACAGTGTTATTATGTTTGCCGCTGGTCTTTGATGCGACATCATCGGGGAATTAACTCTGAGATTAGCCCGTGGAACAAGTATTTCACTCTCGAATATGACGCTTCGTCTTTCGCGTGTCCTAAACAACGTTTCGTGGCCGACTTATCGTACACCCCCGCGCCCCCTTTTCGCGTTGACCTTACATATAAGATTTCCTGTATGTAATAAGCTTCTCGCCTGTTTTACATCGTGGATAAATTTAGTTCAAAGTACAGGGTTGGTCGGCGCGATCCTACGATTTTTGGCCAACTTTCGACGGTGAACTACGAACATCCAGGAATAAACTATTATGACGAACAAGGGCCTGGCTTTCGTCACACCTTGATTCGATACCTTGTGCGACCTATCTTTAGAATAATGGTGCCGTCACGCTCCGCCTACTCTGGAAATTATCGTCGAAAGACGCTTTGATCCTACATAAGTGGAAATGGACAGTAACGGTCAGACGCGACCATCGAGTCATGACTAGTCGCACGCGTGCTCGACGTATCTTCAAACTTAATCGAACTTGGTTTTTAGAAACCAAGCTTCGTATTATTTTAGCTTATGCGTCGTGGAATGAAATTCTAATTTAACTCGAAGAAAACTAGGTTCTGTCGCAAGATTACTGCAACCTCGATACGTAACGATGTATTCCTATTACACTTTTCAGCTTGGCAAACGATGACGGGCAGGTGGAAATTTGGTTGAACGCGAGGTTGATGGACACCGATGGTAACGAGTGGGTCGGGAAGGAAACGAGCGTGAAAGCGTTCCGCGGAATTAAGGACGTCCACGCCCCTCCGGAACAGTCCTCGGAGGCTAAAAGGGTCCAGGTTCTTCGGCGGAAACTAACATCGCGTCGGAACGATTACCGCGATTGGCTAAATAAGGTCGATACTCAAAGTAGCCGCTGCGAGCCAACTGTGGAACGTGGAACGAAAGAAAAAACCTTAACGAGGCTAATAGTCGAATAAGGAGACTTATGAATTCGAGACACGCACGTACCTGCCGGCAGTGCGCCAGGGATTCGACGACCTTGTCATCGGCAGGATACACCGATTCTTTTCGACTTATCAGCGCCGATTAACGTTGCTTCCGGGAAACTTAAGGTACGCGATTTTTTTACCAGTTTTCTCTGAAATGTTTCCACTTGTGAAAACAGCCACTTTAATTTCGTTTAAAAAAAGGAAAGATTCCAATCTTTGGGAAAAACCGATTCATACTATTTCAATCAAAATAACTAATTTATTTTTTGGGCAAAAGAAATAGTCACGCGAGTGTTTTTATTAAAGCGTTCCAAGACGAGGAGTCCATTGAAAAATAACGTGGTCTGGCCGTCAGACGACCAATAACCGGATCCACGTTCATCGTCGTGCAGTTGCAATGCTATGCCAGCTCTGATGGGATCGGTATGATAATGGAAGCATAGATTAACACAGGGTGAAGGTCGTGCCACCCTCTCATTCTCGCACACTCGACCGACCCTTCCGGCAGCCTATCCTCTGTGACGTAAGCTTAACCCTTGCTGAGGTCGTCACTGTTTTCTTTCCGCCGCGACCAAACTGTTTTACTTCCGAAAGTCGTTCTACCAGTTACCGGACTTTCGACGTAAGCTGACTATTCTAGACAACTATTCTAGTCACCGAACACGTTTGCTAAACAGAAACTTATATTTTAATCCCAAATTGAAAAGCCAAGCGGCTTATACAACGATAATCGTTCGCAGTATTATGTACATGTTTCTAGTTTTGTTTGTTTTTTTTTTCTGTAAATTGCGAATAGCATTTTTCGTGAAATAACGCAAAACAACGGCAGGTCCCAGGTATCGTGTCCAACGGATAGAGCGAGACTAGCAAGATCTAATAGGCACTCGTTACAATATAATCCCACCGACCACGTGCTCGTGACTCTTAATGGACTCGAGGCACGAGGCTTGGAAAAGGGAACATCTTGACGGTGAAAAAAAATACGCTTCCTGTTGGATCGGCAATAGTAATTCGGGTCAGGGAGAATAATTTAGCGGAACGTTCCGATGAAAGTGGTTATTAAGCCTATAGAATGTGCAACCGAGAAGTTAACTCAAAGCGTAAAATTAATGTATGCGGTGGTAGCCACTTTTATCTTCCTTCCGATGAATGCGGTTCGCATTTATTCGTGGTGTCCGTGCGACTCGCCGACTAGACACGGCAAATTTCATTATACATTCAATTATAGCGTAAATGTATCTTTGATATTTATATTCAAGGGATGCAAGTGCATACAGCAATGTTTCTATTCCCGTCGCTCGCTCTGGACCGAGAATCGCCGTTCAGCCGAAAATGAAAACGATTCCATTCCAGAAATCAGCGACTGTACCGTTGATTCGCGAGTACGTATCGAACTTGATCCCATCCCTGATCAGTATGCCGCGGCTGTCTCTGCCGGAATAACAAATACCGCATAAATTTCACCGTCGCCGGTGAAATCTCTCACGTGCTAGCCCCTTAACGAGCCTCGTGTATTCCGTCCAAGGCTGCCTGCTTCTTTATTGCAACTCTCTGGAAGGCCTTTCGCCTCGTTGCACTCCATGTGCGATTCCTATACCATGCGTTATCGTTGGATGCACAAGTAACATCCACGGAATCTCTCGATCGATGTTTTTAACACCTGGGGAGCTAGTCTTCGATCATGGATCTTCCGTTTTACTTCGTCCAAGTTCTCGTGAGTCAGTCACCTGTCTCCTTGTGCCTCGTTACTTTACTCCGACGAACGCAAACGTAAAGTGTCTACCTAGGCTCGAAATCGGAAGTTTGGCCTGCAATCTCTTTCATCCAAGTTATCGCGAAGCCCACGTAGTCCTACGAATAAGTTACGTTCTTAAAATAATTTTTCCCGTAATCACGAGGACTCGTCGCTGGATGAAATTAGGGTTCGGAAGTGTTCTCGAATATTGCGTGATCCTGTTCACTAAACCCGGCAGTGCTCGACGAACTTGATCACGTTTAGATACGTATCTGCTCTACTAAAGGAACAACAATTAAATACACTAGCTTGCTTGATACGTTAAATTCCCCTACGTTTCCAAGTAAATATTTCGTAAGATTATATTTTCGTTCTAAATTTTACAGAATTACCGCTTCGTCGAGGCCCAACAAGCCAGAACCCTGCCGTAGCTGTACTCGCTTGGAAGGCTTCGCGTCAGCTTTCCGCCTGATGCCGCAACATGGAATACCATGGTTCGATTAGGCGAGTGGAAAGGTCCCGAAACCTCGAGGGCGAAGAAATAAAAGAAACGAGTCTCCATTCACACGGAGCGCAGCGCGTTCTCATCGTAATTTACGAGGCTGTCCCCGTAAATTACGATCCGCAGTTGCTCGTACGCTGCGAGCCAATGCATGTCCTCGAGGCAAGGCCAAGGTCGCGGTGCAACAATCTTCCGCTGCGAGGTATGCGACGTCGATCGAATGAACGGTGGCAACGAAAGTATTGCGTGGGTGGTGCAATCCTCGTCGGACCTGGGTTCACCATGGGTACTACAACCCTTAACCTTTTCACGCATTTCCTCGGTCGTGCACCCCCTAGTGTTTACTTAATCTTGCAAAGAATACTCTTCGATACAAGTCGCACGTCTCTTCGCCTTTTCTCGCGACTCAGTTTTCTTTACCGTCGAAGGCTTTCAAAAAGTCTAACACGGCCACCTCGATGACGGTGATTGATAATCGCGTTATATTTTGCAAGGTATGCAACTTGAATAACTTGCATCTCTAAAAATATGGAGTTGACACACCTATTTTTTATATAGCAACAAGAACGGATCGGGGATCCATCACCCTACAAGAGTAGATTAAAATTGGAGGCGAACAAGTTCCCTTGTTAGTCATGCATCATCGATTAGCAGCGACCTCTATTTTACGCTGGAATCAAGTCCCGGACTTTCTAGAATGCACAGTGAGTCACAGCTCTCCGATAGCTACGCTACCCTCCACAGGTGATGGAGAGTATTCCAAGGTGATCGTTTTTGTTTACTCTTCGACGCGTTATTCCGAGATTCCTGGGACTCGGTCTGCGACAACTAATCATGGGAATTTCCTGGTCGAGTCGTTGCGCTATTATACTCCAACTTCCTAACCACGAGATAACTGTCATTCGACAAGGACGAATTCATCTGCGATCTCCCTCAAAACGTGTTGTATCATCTCGTTTCACTCGAAAGTTGTTTAATTTCGATACAAAGAACGTTGCTTTGTACCCACCGTGCGTCGTGGAGCGTTCGACTAGGCGATAAAAAAAAAAGAAATATTCGTCACAATCTTTACACGCCACTCGATGCACGCGCGCTGCATTATAATTGTACGTTGATAAGACCCCGTGCGCCGATAAGCTGTTCGCGCCAAGATCGCCGGGTTAATTCGGCCGGACCGATTAGCACGAAACGTTTCCTCCTCTCTATCCCTGTTATCGAGAATTTCTCCAGCGAGCACGTGTGCCTGATTTCTCGCAACAACCGGCCCGAGATCGTTAATGCAAAGATTGTCCACAGTCGCGAGCCTCTCCAGTAGCGAATGCCGGCGGTTTCGCTACCCTCGTCGAGTCCGCGAGTTTTCCAAGAGCAAATAGCTTATATTTCATTGAAAGGGAGTCGCAGGAGGCCGTGGCGAACCACTTATGCATGCAAGAAGTGGAAATCGTAATTGACATATATTACAAGGGGGTGCGTGACGAGCGAGCGTGCCGCTAAGGGTGTAACGCAAGGGTGGTCGTCCTGCGAATGCTCCACGACAAGCGTACAGCGGGGGGATAAAAGGCAACGAGAGTGCCGTACGGAGACGGGATGCCGCAGTGATTTACATATCGTCGATCGGTACACGTCATGTAGGTTCGCGGCTCCCGTTGTATACGCACAACAAACGATCGCGCCAGCTCGTTCTCGCCTAACGAGAGACTAATCGATCTACTCGAAATTCGGCTCCTTTCGAATCCACCATGCATATTCATCACGATCGACCCGATAAATGAACGGAGGCACGAATCACGCCTCGGACTTTGACGTTTCGCGATAACGGGAAAAATAGGTAACAATGTTATCGTCTTGAAATTATGTGCAGTTTGTCGCTTTCGTGTTTTCGCCACGTGCTCGCCCATTGTAAATCTGGAGCACAAAGGAAGGAAAAAGTGCCGCGATGAGAGGCTATGCAAGGAGCTTCGATTCGATGGTAGATGGGGTATTCGCAGAGCGACGTGAAAGTTGGTTGAAACTTGGTAAAAACACGAAAAGCACTAAGCGAATGCTAAACCCGGGAGCAGATAGGATCGACCGATCGCGTGATTATACAATAATTTCGGGTATATCGCTGTCGAGATCGGCGTAATAATATGAATTAAAGTTGACTGCGGTCGACCATGCACTTTCTTTGTTTCTTTTCGCTAGAAAGCGACGCGTCGTCGGACCTGGGATATCGAAGAAATTTACGAGCTCGAGGGGATCGTTTATCGGTGCAAATATTTTTCGTCCACTACGGTCGGTGTGCAATTAATCTATGGCTAACTACGGGCATGGAACGTGTTCCACGACCTAAAAACGATAAGAACATGGCGAAATTTGGGGCGAGACGCGGCTGACATCGAGATACGATCCGTGTCGGGTCGACTCGACGACGGTCATATTTATTTTGCATCCGAGGATTTTCTTGACTGTATCGAAACCAAAAAGGACAGAAAATATTTTCAGCGAACACCTAAAGAGTTATCGAAAGTTTATGTGTATACAAAGAAAAATTCTCAGCCCTCGACACACGCGGGACTACACCCAGCGATCGTAGGTGTTCTGTTTGCATTTGGATAGAGGGTGTTCTCCGTGATTTCGTGACGCATGTAGGCCAGGTACGCGGCGCGGCGTCTGTCTCTCGTCCCTTCGTGACGAATCGCGCAGGAGGTGGTCGGCACGAATTTCAAGCCAGTCGACAGTTATTTCTTTCGAGAACGGTCTCGAGCGTGTTATCCTTTATGAATTTACGTGGCGCAGCGAGAAAACGAATGACCCTCTTATTCGCGCGCGCTCGCGCAATCCTCGACGGCGAACCGTTCTGGAAGAAAGGAGGACTCGTTATCGCGGCGTGTCTCGGCGCGATATGAAAATGAAGAACGAGCATGTAACGCGCGTGACGGATCGTCCCGGGCTCGAAATGTGCCACAACGATTAGAAAGAAACAATCGCCGCAATTATTCACGTGTAAGACGCGGCCAGAAGGATACTAATTTATTCGCGAGGGTTACGCTACTCGTTTACATCGCACTAGTAATTAGTCGCAAAACCCTCGCTAATAACGAGGTAACGTTCTAAGAAGGCGTAAGCTGTGGTCACGGTACAGCGTCGGTATGAAACTAACAACGTCCAGACGATGATGTATAACGTATCGTGTATAGAAACGACCTTATTTCCTAATGCGGTACTAATACCGTAATATTTTTTCTTGGTATACAAAATTAGACGCTCGATACAAATTGCAACGTATTAAATATCAAATTATACGGTACATTTTATTCGTATATTTCTTGTTTAGATATGGTCCATCTCTGGTTTTCGCCGAGGCTGGTGACAGTGACGCGAGCGACGTAAACAGGAAAGCAATCGAACTCGAGGAGACATCAATGCCCGACGCATCGTTGTTCCGCGTCAACTGCCCTGCGTCTGAGTTTAAAGCTAGTGGATTAACTAAAAAATCATATCGTTAAACGTTACTTGTTCTGCAGTTTTGTTTATATTTATCGATCAGCCCAGTTCGTAGCGATACGATCTCGATCTGCCCTGCTTCGTCCCATTCTTTCCCTGTCGATTAATTTTCATCCTTTCAGGTATCTCTCGAGTACTCGATTTGGATCAACAGCACCGATCGAAGGCGATCGACGGACGATGCGCGCGTGTATTACGTACACGCTTGCGGGTTGGGTTTGCAGCAGTAATAAACTGTTACTTCCGACCGCAGCAGTAACGCCGTTCGCGAGAGACGGCCAGAACATAATTGATTGCGTCAACTTCCAGCCGCCCGTGATTGGTGCTATATCTTCCACCGGTTTCACGTCACTTCCGTTACCTCAGCAACGGCGATTTTTCAGCCCGTTATCGCCTTCCGAAGCGTCACCGCTCCATTGCTACGAACAATCTACCGACGACGTATGAACGCAACGTATCGACCCTCGACAGCTTGCGAATTGTTCGAATCCAAGTTTAAAAGTCTATCGAGCATTCATTTTCTTTTAATTGTATCTGTATATTCTCAGAGCGTCGGTCGGAGCTACTATGAAAAATACAAGTTCGATGTCGCTCGTGCCAAACAAATGTCCTATAGAGCGTAAAAGATTTGTTTACGTAGCGATATCCGTAGCCGCAGGAGATTTGTAAAATCTTAATCCCTGACTGACCGTACCAACGATCCACGACGACTTGGTCGCGAAGCCTCCAAAGGCAGTTGTAGAAACGCGGTTTGTGAATCGTCCGTACGGAGAACTTGGTGTTTATTGATCCCTTGCGGGGCTGACCAACGGTCAATGAGATACGGTCTCTCCCTTGCTCGCCGCCCTACGACCCGAGAGCCCTGCGTCGGTCTCCTTAACGGAAGTACGGAACCAACCCTCTCGCTCGCCGCTACTCCGTGATTCATGCCTCTTCGAAGACCGTCGAACGCGTACAAAATCGCCGGATGACTCCGATACTCGAGACAACCGTCCCATGTTTTCCATGCAAGATGGACGCGTATTTAGAACCGTCCGAGAAGAACTACCAACCGTCCTCGACTGCTCGGTGCAGCGCGAAAAAAGCTAGTCGGAAAACATGAAAAGTGCAAATTAACGCGCGATCGAAGCCTCCAACCCACTTCTCGCCCTTATTAATTCGGTTCCGTGGCGGTAGATCCCGCGGGGATTAGGTATTTTAATGACAGCTGGTCGTAAAGAAATTCAGGTCGCGGCGACGGGAAGGCGAGAGACGACGAAACGAAAAAGTCCCCTTCGACTGTACCAGCCGCGTTATCGCGAGCGCTGAAGCAAAAATATGCAGACGAGGCCGACGCATGGAACGATAACGAGACGTCGAGTAAAACGGGACAGCGTACCATTTGGACGCGAGCAAAGACAAGGGACGAAAGGAAGGATCGAAAAGCGTAGAGAAGAGGAGGGCTAGCTGTGCGCAACCGCAAACCCCAGCTGGCCAGCCCTTTTACCCTCCTTTGCGCTCGACCCTATGGCGATACTCCCACTTCTCGACCAAGTGGAACGCTCCTATCCCCGCCACTTAACCGCAAGATTCGCCTACGCGGGACCTCGATCTTCTGTGCCACGTGGCTTTGGTAAACAACGGACAAATCACCCTACGCGGAGTAAGCAAATTCGGTTCGGTCGTTCGATCGTGGGACTACGAGTCATCCCAAATAACAAGCAAAACGATAACGATAACGATAAACGAAAATAGTTGCGATGTATAGAAACGAAAACGTCCAAAAAATCCCGTCCCGGAAGCGTTTTGCCTAACGTAAGATCAAACGAAATAGTATAAATATGGTAACGGTCAACGGTAGAAATCTGTCCCTACTTTCGATATCGATTTCTGTTTCAGGAATACGGGTCAAGGTTCAGCCGAGCCCGTTCGACCGGATATGGGTCACGGATGTGCGAACACCGATTCCCGTAGACTTCAATCCAACGGATCGGCATGCAAAGTTGGTCGTAGAACGATAACATCGTGCACAAGCTTCGGCCACTTTGCAGGATTAAGAGTTGACCCGACACGAGACTTAGTCCGATCGAAATAACGGATCGTGCACGACCAGGTGCCATACGTGTGCAACGAGCGGCATGGTCACACCTTAAAACTGGAAATCAGGCTGGGCGTGGGCCACCCTTAGCGTCGAATGACGCAACGGATGAAACCGATCCTTCCTATCGGCGCCTTCATCGAGATAATGAACAACCTTCCAGAGGAATCAAGCTGAAAGGGTCGAGCGTTAATTGAACCGTTTTTCTGAGAACCAATCCTTAAGTGTGCTCGCGTTAGAACAGGCTCGATCAACTTTCGAGTCCTCCGATGCCAGAGACATGCTAAAACTTTTCGAGGAATACAAATTTCAATATTATATACGGTCGTTTCCCTCGTGAAATTCTCGGAGGTATCGCAATTTTTACGCGCTCGAAACCATAATTACCTCGATAGTAGCCAGCACTAATAGTCGCAACGGCGCGTTCTTTTTAGGTAGCCAATCGGATTCGCGTTGCGTGTGGCCTGCTTAAAGCCCGATCTGGGCCAGATTTGCAAAGATTACGGCCGGTAATATACGCAGATTTCTTATAAATTGCCATATCGCGTCCTGGCCGCTCTGAAACTGGAAGTCGTCGAGCGGTCCATACGCTCGAACGATGCGTGCCACGCGCCACTGGCAACGTTTACGTCCAACTGAACGCAATCACTCGACCTCATGAATATTAAGAATGTGCAACGTCCGCCTGACCCACCCTCTCTCGTATGAATTATGCCAAACGATAGGGTCGACGCCAGCCAGAAAGACTATTTACTTTTGCGACAAGTTCTCGCACGCGTGGAATTATCGCCCTCGTAACCAGATCGGTTCTCTCTGGTTCGCTCGGGAGAAGGGGTTATTACCTGAACGGGCGCGGCGAGATTTGATCTACACACATACACGCGATCCTGTGTCTCGAGGACCTTATTTCTTCTTCGTGCAATGTATCAGATCGAACGACCCACTTCTCCGCTACCAGCGATTAACAGCCCCGTTTTTTCTCCGACTAATTTCACAGGGGACCGCGGATTGCGTAACGCGATCGAAAATCTGTTTTCCTCCGATTGGCCGCGATTACAACGACTCGGGGACCTCTGCTTCGATCGAAAATCTTTAACGAGCATCGTTCTCTTACCTTGAAGGACTTGTAACTGGATACCACGTACGATGCGCCATCCTCGAGCTCGTCCAGGGTGAGCTTGCGATCGCCGTCCATGGAGAAGATGTGTCGAGCTCCTCGCGGCAGGTCCATCCGGAGGGACAGCCTATCCAAGAGGGCCTCCAGAGATCCGATATCTCGTCCGGGCTTGAACCTGCAATTTCGTCGTGGGTAAGCATCGCAGGATTACATATCGAGCCATTCGTAACGAATATCTTTAATTGCTAAGAGAGGATCTCATTCATAGGAGCGATCAAGGCCAAGGGGGTGGACACGCCACCTGCAGCCGAGAAGGGTACTAGTACTAACGCGAGGTGTCGGAGGCTCGTGCAACCAGATAGTCAGCGTAGAAGAGGGGAACTGCGTCGGTAGACTCACCTGAATTCGATACCAGGAAAGTACGGGTCGCCATTCTTGTAGAAAGTGACTCTTCTCGCCCTCCAGTAGCCAAGGTTGTTGTATCTCGCGGGCGCCGGCTCGTGTCGGCTCTTAGGCCTGTGCTCCGGCTGCTCCGGAGGCGGCATGCGGGGACTGGAGGGTCTGCTCTGCCTCCAGAAGCCGGCCATGCCGCCTCCACCCCCACCCTCGCTACCAACGAGTCCTCCACCGACCGCCTCCTGCGCCGCTCCACCCTCCACTTCCACTCCATCCTCCTCGTCGTCCTCCTCGTCTTCCTCGGCCTCCTCCTCCTCCTCCTCTTGCTCCTGCTCCTCATCGCTGCGAGCGCCTCCACCAGGCATCGTCGAAGACGTCGTGCTCGTAGTCGCGACGCCGCTAGGTGTAGTTACCGTTGCTGCGCTGTTCGTCTCTTTCGTTGAGTTCTCGTTTCGTGGCGCCTCCTGCTCCTCTTTCTTCATTACACCTGCGCAGAGTTCTATATACATACTCGGGATGATAAAAACAATTCAGCGAGGTGCATACGAGTTCCCACGAGCACGTGTCTCAAGCAGAGATTCTCGAAAGAATGAAACTCTCGCGTAACGTTTACGCGCAGTTTATGGATTAAAGCAGCATCTTTTTGTTACGTATCGATGTTAAGAATGGCCGGTAGTTATCGTATAAAAGAATACTTGGAAGTTGCGTTCGTTTAATCGCCAAAGAAAGCTTTACGAATCCCGCTAAAAGCTTCAAGGACGCGAGTAATTATTACCTGCCTCGTTCGCCATGCCTTTTACGAGGAGTATCTCTTCGAGGATCTGGTCATTGGTTTGTTATATAATTTCTTTAACGACGATCGTAATCTGTAAGGTAATTAACTCTCACCTGGCTCCGAGGTAGTGGTCTCAACGGCTCCACCACTCTCGTTGCCGCCACCCACGCTTCCGTCGCCCGCTACTTCCTCGTACTGCCCCAGCCTGGAGCCGGCACGCGAACTCGACTGATTTTCAGCAGCGATCATCCGCGCAAGGCCGCCGCCCCTCGCCTGCTCTTGTTTTTCTCCTCTTCCTCAGCCTATCTCGATCCTCTGCAATCCACGAAATCTTCCTGAAACAATCGTCGGAGAACCGTTCAGCGTCCTCCGCGCGTTCAACTCTCCGTCAAGCGTTTCTTTTCCACTCGTATCGTGTTTGCATTTTCGTCTGCCAATCGTATCGTTTTACTCGATTTTTTAAAAATAACTCGCGTAGAATATAGACCGCGAGCCTTTACTATAATATATTTCTATCTTGATAGTATTCACAGTTGAAGGTACGAGAAGGCTAAACGAATTCTCTTCCCGACCTTTTCGATGCTTTTTCTAATTTTTCAGAAGTCGCGTAACATCGAACGATTACTCGATTCTTATGAAAATTCTTACACGCCGACGAGGGAAATCGATAGTCGGCACGAAACAAAATTTAAATTTTCGCACAGCACGCGTGGAAACGTGGCTCCGCGAACATTATCCCGCACTATCGACTTTCGCGTTTCCATAAATCCATGCAATCTCGACGATTAAGGTAATTTCATTTCGAAACCGTAAAGGGATGTCGTTAGCTCGTACCTCGGCGATGGACTGCTGGCAGTCGACGTTCCTCTCCTTCTGGCCCGTCTTCTTCTTTCCGTAAAATTTGCTTGTCAAACGCTTGATGGATCGTCGGATTTTTCCGCCGCGAAGAATTTCAAGGCTCCCTTTTTTACACGTACAGCCGGAATATGCCGCAAAGTGGCTACAGAGAAGGGAAAAAAATGGCTCGTTGTACGCTACCGGGACGTCCACGTGTCGCGTGATTGCCGGGGATTCCCGATCGATCGCGGTGCAAACGCTTACGATGCACTTTTATTTCATAGCTACAGTTCACTGCAGATCAATCGATCGTTACTGGTCGTTCTTGCTCGTTAAAAAAAATCGCGTTCCATGCACGGGCCGAGTAGGCGATCCCACGCGAATAGCCAACTTAACGTCGATCTTTCGCGATATCCCAGAGTATGATTCACGACTTTGCAAGGAAAAAGTCAGTCTGCAGTCTGCAGTTACTCGACAAACCAATTTCGGTGTTTCAAATTAAAGGTTTCGCAATTGCGCCCCTTGAAGACCACGTTCATAGGTAGAGATCAAAGGCTCGCAATGCTGCTCCCTTACAGAGACCAATTTGCTACTTTGAGGATTTCCGACGATCGTTGCTGTTCATTTAAGATGATTTTTCTGAGATGTTTCGTACCCTAATTAATTACGAAGAAGTTCCAGTTTTTACGCGCAATAATCTTGTACATACGCGAAAGTAAAGCGTCGTTAGTTTTTCTCGTTTTACCCTTATAGAGCTCCCAACGCGGTTGCAAAAGTGTAAGGTCACGAGCACGCACGATACCCCGCCTATGCGGAAACGCGAGCCTCCGCTTCCGATCTAATTACTACGAAACAATCTACATCGATCGGAGGACCTAGGAAATAAATAAATTAAACGCAGACGCACTTGCCACGAAATCCATTAGAACCGCGGGTGTGTGTAAGGTCTCCAGCGTCCGTTCGCAATTGTCAAACTATCGCAGAGCAGAGTCCAGACATCTGAAAGCTTCAGCGCACCCCGAAATCACTGTTCCACCCCGGTTTGCTTCGCGTCGCGTCAGAGTCCAGCATGATTCACCGTTAAATTAATGTAAACTCGATGCTCCGTCGCGTTTCTTTGAGAAAATCCTCACCGAACTTGGACATAATCGTTAGTTCGTATTCGAATCGAATGAAACAAAGTCGATCGTCCAGTGACACCGCGGTGGCACGTTCAGGACGCAGGGATATCACCAGGTAACGACGATGGTGTTACATATTCATGCGTCCTTCGACGATGGCGTCCCGACGTCGAGTGTGTCGCTCCGAGGGACAGCGACGAAGCCACGCTACCTTGGCGCCGCCGTCGTCGTCGTCGTCGTCGTCGACGCCGTTCTCTCTTGTTCGCCGACGTTCGCCGGCATCGACGCCAGTGTCAGTGAACCGACGCCGGCGAAACGAGCACCGAACTTGTTGCACCAGGCCAGGAACCTTCGCGCGATAGCCTCGCCTTCTTCCTCGATTCGCCGCGCGATCAGCCAAAACCATGAAAAACTGGCTACGAAAAAGAACAACATTCCGAATATCGAACTTTATTAGATGATGCGTCGTCCATTTCTTTACGATTACTTTTTGTCATGTTTCAGGTAACATCCCGATTTCACGCATCGTTGAAAAGAACAGCACCGTTCGTCGAGCCTAACTGCCCCGAAATATTCGAGGTCTGTGCACCGAACTACACGTGTGCGTTGACCGACGTACGATGACCGAACGGTGACTCGATAACGTTTATTAGGAAAACCCGTACAGGTGGTGTGTCCAGAGAGTCGACAGAGGCGTTTTGCGTGCAGAAGATTGCGATTTCTCGGAAGGATTTCGTATTTAAACATTTCGAGCGTACAAGCGTGGCGCATTTGCATAGCCAGCGAAATCTCGACTTCATAAATTTAAAACGCTACAACGACGGCCAATTACAATCTCGTCTGGAACGTTTGAGCCGTGAAACGCGTGTAGAATCGACTTTTTGCCACCGTGACGGCTGTACATAACCGACGGCACTTCGATAAGTATTGTCCGCGTGAAATTTAAGCCCGACGGGGAATAATTAACCAAACGAGATGCAGAAGTGGAGACAAAAAGAAGAAAGTAGAGCGGAACAATTGTACAATATCGAAACGAATTTTTTGATAATAGCGATACTTACTTCTAAAATAATTTAATCGGTCTTAGCCCAATATTCGTGTTTATAAGCAGGTACTGTACGTTTTATTTTCGCGTTTCAATTTACTGAAAGCACACGCTACGACGTGACGTGTTCCACTTTTTTCTTTTCTTATTTTTGTTAATAATACCGTGCCGTTTGCATTTCTTCGCGAAAGAAACACCGCCTTATCGGATGGTAAGTAGGATGATTAGCGGCATGAAGCTCAAGAATTGCAGAATGCACGATACGAATACTAGATACAAATGCCAATTGCCGCAGAGGTCGAATGAAACAGGCGATAATGTTCTCGCGATCCGAGTCCAACTTCTCCTCTTAACGCGGATTGATCCTAGAATAACTTGTGGTATCGTTAGCGGTCTCTCCGGAATGTCACGAAAATACAAGAAACGCGCGTTTCCGATTCTCGTAAACAAAACTATCAAATAAAATGATTGAAACTGTACGATAAAAGGTTCGAGATTCCAAGAACCATCGCTTCCATCCTAACGGAGATTATTTGTTACGCAGAGTAGGAAATTACGGACAATTTGTTGTATCACGGCTGGTCATCTTTATAATATTTTCTTGGCACAGCGAATAGTCGATAGCACGGGTGAGGTTTGCGTGTTCCGTGTTCGCTATGCGAAGGCGGCTGACCAGATTCGTTCCTCGACCACTTAAGTAATCGAGCGGCCGAGCGGCTCGTATATCACGTTGAGCGTGAATCAGCAGGATTCGTCGAACACCGAATCCCAACTTTCCCTAAGGATTGCTTCGAATTCGGTATCGATTCGCTTGCTCGAATCTTCTCTAACCCTTCCGCCTTCGAGTCCCTCCGCTTCAACCTGAATTAAGAAGCAAGCAATTTCAACGGACGACGTACAAGCGAAAGAATTCGTAAACGAATAATTAACGAGGTGGTTCCGATCAGTGTTTGCAACTCAAGTTCTTAGGGACTATCGCATTGATTTTAATGATAAAGACCGTTAGGAAAAAGAAAAGCAACGTTCCGGATTCGACGGATTCATCGGCTTTCCTAGCTGTGAAAAGAGAAAGGCGGAAAAGGCAAACACCTTCCCTTCGGTATCGACTTTGCTGTAAAGCTGGAAGAGGCCGTTGCCCGAAAGCCTGTGCCTGACCGCTCTTTTTCCTTTCCAACTCGAGAAAGCGTCGTAAAACGTCGTGACCGATGCAGATAAGAAAGTCTCGACGATATCCGAGCTTTCCCTTCCCTCTTCCACTTCATCGTAGACCCGCCTCCGTTCCGTCATAAATGTCACGAAGGTGCGTGCTTGAAATCCTGAATTTAATCGTCGCTCGTTATTAAGCAAACACGGAGGGGTGTAAAGAGCAATGGGCATTTTAGGCTTTTTCTCGTGCCGAGATGCGTCTCGTTTCTTCGAGGAACTCCTCAGCAGCCAAGGCGATTTCCAAATCTCGGAACGCAAGAATATCGAGACAAAATCGAGTTCGTCACACAAAAATCAATTATTTTTAACGTACTTGCAGCACTTCCAAAAAATTAACAACCCTCTCTCTTATTTAATAGCATCTAACCCATTTACCTAATAACAGCGCAAGCATGCAAGCTCTACCTGTATAATTATCATTGCAGCGTTATCACTCGAATATTACACCCAATCCATAAGACGGAGTTATCAGGTATGATCTGGAACACAGCTAGCGTTTATCGAGAGACATCCAAGACCTTGTACGTCAGAGTCGACAAAGCATAGAACCATTAATGCGGAATACATTTCGTCGTAAAGCAAGATAAGCACGGTACATGGCACAAGGATATTTTTCATCGCGCATCGAGGAAACATCGTGTACATACATCATAAGGATTATCAAAAACGTCTCAACGATATCCTCGGTCCTAACGCGATGCTATTCGTGCGGAGATTTTTATATTTGAAACTTTTCACTTTTCCGTGTTACCAGTCCATGAAAAACGATACAATATCAAATTAATAGAAACACAAATTACTGTTGGTATTTGCTAGTTGGTCCATCAGGAAACACCTAATAATTATATGATCAACGTTTAACCAAATACCATTATCGGTACATTTAAGAAAGCATCATTTGCTTGATCTTGTTTTTCATTTCAGACAATGTCTAAATGTCCTCGCCAGGGCACATTTTGCGAACCTCGGCCGAAGGACAACACCTCCGAGTCTTTGGTGCCGTGCGTGCTTGGGATTTCGTGTCGTGGTCAAAACGTGAAAGTTGCGCGACACCGCCGATAAGAGGTACCGATCTTATCCGAAATAATGGTAAAAATAACTAGGAAAGTATCGAGCAAAAAACAACGAAATAGGGAGAAAAAGAAGGAGAGACTTCGTAGGGGTAAGGATCAAGTACAAGACAGTATATTCGTTACTTCGGTTAATTCGATACAAAAAGGTACGATACAATTTTCATAAAAACGACAAAAAACGCGACCAAACGATTTCTGTTTCTTACTGCTTCTTCTTCCATTGCGTTCTACCTTTCTTCCGATTAGCCATTCGCATTCCATCGTCTGTTTGTCTCTTATTCTTGGGAATATATCTCTTCCACGTATTTTTTACCGGCGGTTCGTCGTTGTTCTCCGAACGACTCTTTTTGATCTCGTCGATAATCTTAATCGAGTCGGAGGAAGCATTCAGAACGCTCTCTCGCGTTGAAATATTTTCGATTTGATTCGTGCTTCTCCTTTTTCCACGCTTCTTCCGTTTCCGTAATGCACCTTCTTCCTCGACATTAGATTCGTCGTTCCCTCCCAATTGTAGGTTCGTCGATTCTTCGCTTCTTTTACGTTTGGCATAGAAAGGCAAAGGTACGTCAAAGTTCCGTTCAAATACCGCGACGAAGAAACCGTTGCACAAGTCTACGTCAGACTTAGCGTACAGGCACTTGTCGGAACATTTGTATTCCGTAGAACTGTAATTCTTCCAATTTTTTAAAAACATATCCTTAATGGATACAAGCGTGTAAGCGTCTTTGACATTTTCGAGAATTTCATCTATTACTTGCTCGTTTTCTTCTGCATTTACGGAGCAAGTACTGTAAACAACTCTTTTTACATTCGGGAAATTAAGAAGTGCATGTCGCAAGAGAAACACTTGAAACGACTGTAATTGCTTGAGACGATGCGGCACTACTTTCTCGTCTCCGTTCATCAACTGTCTGTCCAACATACCTACGATGAAACATTTAGTTTGGTTTACATTTGAAATCATTCATAAATTTATATACGCGAAATGTATTTTACCTGAACCAGAACAAGATGGATCGACGAGGATATATTCCACGTCGGGATAATCGTCTGAGTTGATTGTCAACGCGTCTCTATGAATAGTTTCTACACAACTGGAGCTTGTTAATCGTACTTGATCGCATAAAGTCTCGTATCTTCGTTCGTTTCTCTCTACCGCATAAATTTTTCTACAAACATTACATTTAGTTAAATTTAAAGTATCGTTTATAAATAAAACATAGATATCGGTTAGATCTCATACCCGTTATTCTCTAGAAGTGCAGCCAAGTGTGTTGTCTTCATTCCTGGAGCTGCACACATATCTAGTACTACAGATCCAGATTCTGGATTTAACAATTGTGTTGGTAGGCAGCTGGCCTAAAAAATAAAAAAAAAACAAAACAGGTAAACAAAAATCGAATAAACGATCGTAGCAAGAGTAAGGCATTTTTACAAGAAAATAAGCGTTACCTTATCTTGTAAAATAATTTCTCCTTTTTTATATCCGGAATGATTGTGAAAAGATGTATCGTGTGGGAAAACAAGTAATTCTGGAATATGGAAATCTTGAATAAACTTTGGCTTTGATAAATTTTTTACGGCTTCTAAATGAGCTGTATAATCTGGACATTCTGGCAGAAGAGTCCATCCTTCGTCTTGAAAGTATGATATTGCCTTTTCTAACGACAACAATAAAGTGTTGACACGAACGTATCTCGCCTTACGAACTGAAAAAAATTAGATTGACTTTATGAGACGCGCAGTGGTGCATAATTTTTTGTGGATATAAAGTAAAAGTCATACTTTCTGGCTAAACTATTTATTGTTAAATACATACTCGATTCTTTTCGACATTAGCATTACTAACTCGTAACATGATAATAATAGTAAAAAAATATACAAATATTTAAATTACATTCTACTATATACTTATTACATCTATCAATATATTAACGTATTTTTTAAATACCACCGCATGTGCAGTGTAAATACAATAATATAGTTATATATTTTTATTACAATCGTAATCTCTTATTTACATTTAATCGATTTTTTTGTTGAGACTTTCTTTAGAAGGCTGATCAGCTATTTCGTGAATCTCGGGAGTATTATCAGGTTCGTGAAGCGCCTGATAAACGTAACAAGCGATTATTAAATTTACCATAATCACTGCAGCAAACACGGAAATGCAATTTGTTACAAATCTATCCGTGTTAAACTCAGTCTTCAGAATATGCTCTACTCCAAAAAATACAGCAAACGGTAGTGTAAACATAGCGGCGCTATATAGGAACAATGTTCCCAACACTGTTGCAATACTCATAATTGGTGTTTCTTTACTCTGTTCGTGAGAAGTCTCGTTTTCGTTCGATTTTTGACGATTTTTATTCACGTAGGACAGAAATCTTTTAATTCTAGTTTGCCGGCTAGTAAGTATTCGATTGTTGCGGATGATTAAAACCATCAATCTGGATGCGCGATATCCCTTAGAAAGCAAAATAACTTAAAATATCTCTAATTTGTGGCTCGATTGGTTTATTAATTTTCCTGTACAGGAATGGTCCATTTCTGTAAAAATAATACGTATTTATTGGTAATTAAATGCAATGTCTTTTTACCTGTTGTTAGTGTCGGTTGAAGTACTTCTACGTCGCTACAATTTTGCAATGCTTTGTGCAGCTGTTCCTCATAGCCAAGTATGGTATTAACAGGCTTGCATTTTGCATTCAAAGCTTTTTTCCCCCAGAGCAATTCTGTTATAAGAATTTTTGCTAACCATGGGTCCAAACGAGATTCTTTTGCTAATATACCAGTTTCGATTATGAGATAATTTAACTGTGCTTCTTTTTGTAATGTATTAAGGCACAAGGAGTATACCGCAGACACATTCTACATTGAGATGAAAATTAATAAGTAATTATCGTTATTTCGTAATTGAATACTTATAACTGTAATAAATGTAATCAAATTACGATAAAGGTGTAACAACATATACAGTTCCAACATAATTTGAGAAAAAGGAGCCATGGAAACCACGTGATTACAGTTCACTCGTACTTTTAAAGAATAAGAGATCGTCCAACTATTCGACACGGTTTCAAATACTAAATACTGTTGAACAGATCACTTCTATAGTTTAAGCCTTTTATTTTATTATATTTTTTAATTCTAATCGATGAACTTACAGGATGCTTATGATCGTAAATCTTTGACTTGAGGTTGCCACCCTTCTCGCGAATGTCTTGAACGATCCTAGCAGCGGTTTTATAAAGTCTTGGGACTTTCACAGAATGTACATATCCGCTAGGCATGTTACCGCATCAGTCAGAAGTACTCCAAAATATCGAAATTAATTTCAGTCACCAAGTAACGCATTAATCGTCGGGATCCCACGCCGAACTATACCTGACTATGCCTCGTGAGACCAACACGAATGACGACACACGTTCGCCATGCTGTGCGGATGCAACGGTAATTTATCGAGCTCAATTTTTAAAGATACACGAAAAACTTGCATTGAAATGTAAAATAAATATACAGAAGAGACCATTATATATAAATATAAATAGCAATTTATATAAATTTGATTATATCTGCATCAGAAATGAACAAATTAGATGAATTCGAAATAGTCACCGCTCACTAAGCCGCTCAGTGAGCGGGTATTAGTACTAGTGGCGCCATCGGTGGGAAAACGCCCAAGTTCGTAGTGAGAATAGTTCGCACAATTTTCCCTAGATGGCGCCACCGATATATTTGATCAAATTTAATTAAAAATGCATAATTAATAAAATTCTGTTGGCATATAACAATACAATATATCAGTAATATGGCAAATTTTGTTATTTTTTTTTAATAGTTATTTAATGCAGCAATAATTACCGACCATTTAGTTAGCGTCGCCATCTAGCGTGATAAGTAAGAACTATTTTCACTACAAACTTGGGCGTTTTACCATCGATGGCGCCACTATACTAAAAAATTCGCTCACTGATCGGCTTAGTGAGCGTGAGCGGTGACCTTTCTTGCCTTTCTGGATGCATCCAATTCTACTCGAATAATAGATCACAAATAAAAACACCGTATAACAATTTATTCGCGACGTTTTTCCATTGAATATTGCTAGTATCTAACTACCTATAATCGGCTTTTTCGCTTGACTTTATTTACAGATCGTCCTTGAAACAATTTTCAAACAATTACATGGGAAGCTGAACGGATACATGAAAATGAGCCTCGTTCGTCGAGTGTCACGTGTTTGCTACCACTTCCAATCAGTTTGCAATACGAACTTATTTTAGTGTACTCCGATCTAATTATTAGTCTGTTAGATATTTAATAGTCGTGAAATTTGATGCATTTTTTATGCATAATTACGTCTACATTCAATTAGAAATATGATGCTAAAGAAACTGTGACTACTCGGTAAGATCGCAAGCTTAGACTAAAAGGATTCTCACGTTGCTACATACAGGTTACGTTTCGGCAAACGATCCAAAGTATAGTTTTTATTTTCTAACTACGCAAATGTTGACTCTCTCACGTACAGACGTTTGAATAAGAATTAGACGATGTTTAGTGACCGTTTAGAGCGCAGGTTAACGCGTGTCTCGATTCCGGAAATGAGATACGAAGACGCAAAATGTTCTGTTGCAATCGCGTTGTGCAGAACGTACACATCAGTTTGTCAGAATTTATAAATATCACGATTAGTATAAGTAAATAATACAAACGATACTGTAATGTACATATGGTTTTCTTAAAGTTCCTGTGAAATAAGTTCCATTTTATGCATATTTTCTATATTTTACTCCAATTTTATGTTATTTAGAAATAGTATAGAGATATCTGGTACTGATATTTTAATAAATTGTTTTAGAAAGTTTGGAGTAAAGAAGACATTTAAAGTTACGTCTCATTTATATTGCGACAAAGGACACTTCAATGACTAAAGACAAGAAGGTTTTATTGTATTGTCATAAATATTACATATTATTTACTATGTGTGATAGATTTTGTATAATTAATTATTATACATATGGCACACATATAGAGAATTTCAACTTTTAGTTTCATTTGCTTTGAAAGCATAGGAATTTTAAAAGCAAAATATGTAGTATGTCGGCAACTCGATGTATAAAAATTATTCGTTATAGGATTTTGCTTCTGTTTTTACATTTAATTTCTATAGCTGTACAAAAAAATTTAGCATACTACATTGTTGCTTATTATATGTGTTTTTTGTCTGTATTTGTTAAATATCCTGTTGTTATCTTGGCTTGTACATATGAAAGAAAAAGAATTATATAAGAAACCTTGTAGATCAATGTTATTATTATTATAGTAAATGTTTAACCATTGCTTTTTTATGATTTCAGTTGGTCCTGCATGCTGTGCACTGTATCAACGTCCCGTCTAAAGTATTGCACTGTATTTTTTCTTACTTTGCCAAACACATCACATACACAATAAGCATATAAGGAATTATGGCTGCCTACATCAATCGTACAATGTCCATGATTGCGGGAGACAGCCACTTGCGATCAACAGATATTAGATCCGATAATTCTCCCCTCCAGATTTTCGTTAAAGCCAAAAAGAAGATCAACGACATCTTCGTGGAAATAGATGACTATGTGCAGGATACCGTGGGATTTATGACATGTAAATAATTTTTATAGCATATCTGGTACAAAGTACCGTAATTTCGATTAACTGCTAACCTTTTTTTTTATAGCGCTACAAGGTGAACGTAATATAGTTACGCCCGAAGATGCGCAGAGAATCTCAAGTTACGTCGATAAAGTTCACGCGATTAGAGATGTACTTAAGCGGGATCACATGAAAGTTGCTTTCTTTGGAAGGTATTTAATTATAATAGGATCGAGTAACATTGATATTTGAACTAAATGTAACATATACATTTATCTATTGTAGGACTAGCAATGGAAAGAGTACAGTTATTAATGCAATGTTACGCGATAAGATTTTGCCAAGCGGTATAGGACATACGACGAACTGTTTTTTACAAGTTGAAGGATCGGATAACGGAGAGGCGTACCTTGTCACAGAAGGATCCACTGAAAAACAACCTGTTCAATCTGTTGGTCAATTGGGTCATGCTCTTTGCAAAGAAAAATTGTGCGAAAGTCATTTAGTTAGAATATTTTGGCCAAAAGAGAAATGTTTACTCTTACGAGACGATGTAGTATTCGTTGACAGCCCTGGAGTAGACGTGACACCCAATTTGGACGACTGGATCGATAAACACTGTCTGGATGCAGACGTTTTTATTTTAGTAGCTAATGCTGAATCTACGTTAATGGGGATTGTAAGTGGTATTAATTGTTTATCTTATGTTTTTCTATAAAAGTTACACCTACTAAGAATATTGTAATTGCAGGAAAAAAATTTTTTCCACAAAGTATCAACAAAATTATCGAAACCCAATATTTTTATTCTAAATAATCGATGGGACGCGTCTGCTTCAGAACCAGAATTCTTCGAGCAGGTATATATCGTATAAAGTTGCGCACGATACATAAATACAAGTTCCTCTGGTATTTGAGCGATTACATTCCGATAATACATTATATCGATTAAAAAAACTATTTTTGAAAGCATTTTCTTACAAAATAACATGTTATATTGTTATTAAAGCTGGTACTACATATTAAGGTTATTATCTCGGAATTTGTTTGCATATAAACAATTTGCTATGCATTAGGATGTCCAAAAATATATATGTAATATATAGATGCATTGATATATTAGCTGTATGCAGTGGCAGCTTTACTCAATTAATTCACGTAATACCCCATTTATCCCTTAGCTGGGCAAAGAGCAAAAGGAGGTAAGCTGCTCCGTTTTACATTCTTTGTTTTAACTGCAAATGAAACCAACATTGTCACTATGCAATTCATATTTTGCACATGTGTAGCATGAAAAAACATTCATAAAACTCAAAGTCATACTTTAAACTACCGATCTGCTTTTCATATTAAGAAGTCTCACCGTGTGCCTTTTGCTTCTTAAATTTTACTCTGAAAGCTAATACGTATGTTATACTTATTTACGTTTAACATCTGCGTAGGTGAGGGCGCAACATCAAGAGCGAGCCGTTGACTTTTTAGCAAGAGAATTAAAAGTTTACACTCCAAAAGATGCCGAAGAACGCGTTTTCTTTATTTCGGCGAAAGAGACCCTTCAAGCTCGAATAAAAGAACAACTTGGCCAGCCTGCTCATAGTAAGATTTTGTAACTTTTTATTTAAAGATCGTGTACAAATTTCGTACTTACTATATGTATATTTTTATTTCAGATGGTGCACTAGCAGAAGGATTCCAAAATCGTTACTTTGAATTTCAAGATTTCGAACGAAAATTTGAGGAATGTATCTCAAAGTCTGCTGTAAAAACAAAGTTTGAACAGCATTCGCAACGCGGAAAGCACATTTCCACGTAAGCAGTTTACTGTTCGTTCATTTAATTGTTTACTTTCTAATACAAAAGGAAATGATCTTTTTAGAGAAATTCGACAGACGTTAGACGAAATATTAGAGAGAACGCAAAATATGAAAAGTGAACAATTACGTGTTAAAAGAGAAGTTCATGACAAATTAAATTTTACGGAGCAGCAGTTGATGCTGCTCACTCAGGAAATGAAGAATAAAATTCATCACATGGTAGAAGATGTAGAACAGAGAGTATCTAAAGCTCTAAGCGAAGAAATTCATAGACTAGCTGTGCTCGTTGACGAATTCAGTGTACCATTTCATACCGATCCATTAGTTTTAAATGTATATAAACGAGAACTTCATACACACGTGGAAAATGGCTTAGGTAATTTCTTAATTTATCGCACATATATCTTTGCACGTAAGAAATTCTAATTCTCGAATTGTACAGGTTCTAACTTACGAGCGAGACTCAGTACCGCATTGGCATTGAATATAGAAAACTCGCAAAGAGACATGACGGAGCGAATGGCGAACTTATTGCCTGAAACTAAACGTCAAATGTCGTTAAATATTTTACCAAGAAGAGAGCCGTTCGAGATTTTGTATAGATTAAATTGTGACAACTTATGTGCGGATTTCCATGAAGATTTAGAGTTTCGATTCTCTTGGGGAATTACAGCTATAATTAATAGATTCGCAGGAAGGCAAAGTCCCAAAATAGCCATCGCTAATTATCCGCAGGATGTAAGTGAATTTATCGAGTGATACGATCTACTTGTACAATGGCAAAGTTACTATTCAGTTTGCATATACGCAGATACCACCCACGATTATGTCTCCCACGGAAAGCGTTGATTCTATAAAATATATTTCGAGTACCCCAAACTTTACACCGAGATCAGACGACTGGTCATTGGCTTCTAGAATTGCATTAGCATCTATAACTTCCCAGGGTACGATGGGAGGCCTCATAGTTGCTGGTTTCGTAAGTATTCTCCGTAAAATGACTTTCTAAATACAGAATCACTTTAGTCTACTGAAATTTCTTGTTTCAGATGTTGAAAACCATTGGTTGGAGACTTATAGCTGTAACGGGTACTATATACGGAGCTTTGTATCTTTACGAACGATTAACGTGGACTAACAAAGCAAAAGAACGTGAATTCAAACGCCAATACGTGTCTCACGCTACGAAGAAATTGAAACTAATTGTAGATCTCACATCCGCGAACTGTAGTCATCAAGTACAACAGTGAGTTTAATTTGTTTTATCAGCTATTTAAATGTTTCATTCTCTCAGAATCCATTGTAACGTCATTTTTTTTTTTTTATAATCGTAGGGAGCTATCCAGTACCTTTGCCCGTCTGTGCCATTTAGTGGACGAAACAACGTCTGAAATGGACACTGACCTAAAACACATCGCAAGTACGATAAGAATACTCGAGGAAGCAACTAGTAGCGCTAAAGTATTACGAAATAAAGCGAACTATTTAGCGAACGAGCTCGATTTGTTCGACGCGGCATATTTAAAGTCATTAAATTAAGACATCGATCTGCGTCGTATTTAGAGAGTAATATGATCTATAGCAAAAGTTGAGAACATCAGTGAATGTTTTGGGAAACATGACCGTGCATGTTGTGATAGTTAAAATAACTCGTAATGTCGTATACCATTAATGAAATACCAAACGCGTGCTAGGACATGTTTTCCTAAACGACTATTTACGCGTACAGAGGGAATGTTTTTACAAAAAAAAACTCTAGTCTTAACGCAGGCAACCAGAGCTTTTTCAAATTTTTAATGAATTCATCCAAATTCATGATAATGCCAAACTAACGATTTTTTGCATATGTTTTTTGTTTCTTCAGAAAAAGAATTAGCACAAAAGTCTTGCATTACTAGACTGTTAATGAATTTTTGAATTTTTTGTTTTTAAAGATTCTTTTTAAAGCGAATCATGATAGAGAGTATTATTTTTCCAAATAAACCACGAACTTTTAAACGGGAGCTTCGCGTAAGAAGTACATAAATGATCAATTTCTACCTAGATCTATTAACAGAGATAAATGATTCTTATTTATTATATAGCGATTTAAATAATGCAACTATTAGATTTATTAGATTGTATTTGTAAGAGAGCTTATGTTACTATATTAATAAACGGTTGTTTGTTGAATAAGAATCATATTTGTAAATGTTTGTCCATTTACATAATACATATATTTAGTTAAAATTAAAAAAGTAATCTCACCGAGAGACTGTTACAAAATTCGAGTTTTAAACGAGTCATATGACCAAGATAGAACGGATACAAACATATGGTGGACGTATGACCTCGTGAAAGATGTGAACGCCTACGAAATGGCTCGAGCATGTAATTACACGCAAATAAAGCTTTACAACAATGTAATTCGGTTGTTCAGCACAGTAAGCCCATCATTTATTACATCATTCCAAATTTCGTTAATCGAGTGTACATTCATGAATTTCAATTTAATCAGACAGTACATTCTAACCTACAAACTACGATAAAACCTGATATAATCGGACCACCTGATCCGATTTCAAACCTAAGACCGATCAAATTCTCGATACCCTGGAACGAGACTAACCTTGAAAAGAAATACAGAGAGGCCAGGGAAGATACTCAGCTTTGGAATCAAAATTTTTGGGTGAAACACAATACCAGTTTTATAAAAGTACAATTTGTAATCCTTTGTGATATTGTTATGAAGAACAAATGATATATTTTAGAATTGTGAATTTATCGTAGGAACGTAAACAATTCCAAGAGAACCTGAAGGCACAGGGAAAAACATCGATCACCGCGGATGATATGTCTGTATTTTATAAACACTTTCTAGATAAAAATTGGAAAAACCATTTCAATTATAACATTGCATGGTATAAGAGAAATATCAAGCTACTATTTCTTGAAATTGGGGCAAGAGTAATCAGATTGAAATTTAAGTAATTGCTCCAGCAATGTTCATAGAGAGACTACATAATACTTTCGAATATAATTATCAAGAAGAAAATGCTATGATGCATTGCATGTATTTACAATGTAAATCTGTATGTATAGTATGTTATCTGTAAAGTGAACATAGTAGAATATACATATTATAATATACCATACATATGATTATGCATTTATTGACATAACTCGATTAAGTTTAAATTTCTATAATCTCCATTTTAACACATTTTGTGAACACAAACGACTGCTGTAATTCAATTTCACCACATTATAAGACATAATTGTTCATTTCCTTTGTATATCTTGAACTTCTTTGGCATATTTGATTTTTTAAACATCCTATCTCCTTCTCTTTCTTTTCGATAATTAATGCCATATATTTATGTTGCTGCCTCTCACAACAGAGTTGCTTTTGATATTCTTTCACAGACTGATTTAATTTTTGATAAGAAAATTTTGCAATTGCCAGTGCTCTTTCTTTTTCTGTCTTCAAATGATCTATTTTAGATGTCAAAGTTCTACACTTTTTACAGTCCAATGAATGAACTTTGTTTAATTCATTATCAGTCTTGTTCAATGTTATCTGTAAAGATTTATTTTTTTGCTTTTCTTGACATAATTCTAGTTTGAGTCTATCGAACTCAGAGGCTAATTGTTGGGCCATTTCTTCGCTATCGTGCAGTAACTGGTAAAAATAGATGTTTATTTCCTGCTTTTAGATACTTCAGTCTAAATTAAAAATAAATCCATTACCTTTTTTTGCCTTGAAATAGTCTTGTTTTGTTCTTCTACAATCTTTTCTTTTATCCTTATTTCAGATAAATGATTTTCTTTAAGAATTTCTATTTCTTGCTTAAAACAATCACAAGCTCTTGTTTCTTCGCACAGACAATGTTTTAAATGTTCTATTTGTTCCTCCATTTCTTTACAGGTGCTGTTATTAGACTCCAACATACTTTGTACTTCCGATAGTTCTGTAGCCTACAAACATATAACATTAATATAATATTTATTTTTATTTTCTTAATAAATATCTTTACTTTCTGAAATAATTCTTCATCTTTCTTGTACAATATATGCTGTTGATTGTTACACATATTTGTTACTTCGTATATCCTTTTTTTCTGTATTTTAATCACATTTGTAAGTTCCATGATCATATCCATGAATTCTGTTCTTACTTTATTTAAAGCATCTTCTTTTACTTTTACCGCGCATTTCATTCTATTTACTTCCTGCTCAACTTCTTCGCACCTTGAAGCATGTTTTTAATATCTGAAGTGATTTTTAGATTACACTTTAAAGAAGTACAAATACGATCACGTAAGAATTACAGAAATTACCTTTTAGATTCATCCTCTGTTAAAGAGTCCAATTTATTTTTTAGGTCATCCCGTTCTAACTTCAAAGTTGTATTTGCTTGGGTAGCTTCAACTATCTGTTGCTGAAATGATAATTATTCTTATATTAATGAATATGACTTCTTCTCGCATACATACTTGCAATCTCGTAATCTCTTTTAATAGCTCATTTCTATCTGATTTAACTAAATCTGTTTGATCACTTGATCGTTTCGCCAAATCCATTGCACGTTTAGTTTGTTCTTCGGCTGTTTTCAACGCACTTTTTAAACAATCCGCTTTTTGCTCGCTATCTTCTTGAAGACATTTCATACTGCAAGTTAAATTTTCTAATTTCTTTTCAAGTTCTTCCGTGCGTTTTCTTTCGTTCGAGAGATCCTGCAAATTACATATTATATTAACATAGATGAAGTATAAGAGCAATGATTTATTTTCAAAAAGAACCTTTTGAATTCTTTCGAGCATCTTTTTCTCGTTGACAGGAATATCTTTTATGCTGTAAACTTCTTTTAATTCATTTACATTCTGCATTATATCTTTATCTACTACAGGTTGAATTTTCTCTTTGCTTGATCCTGTCTTGTGTTGTGCATTATTTATATTTGAAGTATTTGTGCTTAATTCAGCATGAAAATTATCTTTTGTAGGTATAGTTTGTTCATTCTTCTCTTCAAATGTATCGATTTGTTTGTCATTAACATAAGATTTAAATGATTGTAAACTCATGTCTATTTGATCAGATTTACTTTGATTTTCTTTGATTGCTAAAGAATCTTGACTAATTGTATTGCTTTTTACATAGGTATTAGTAGTTTTTTCATCTGTTAAATCAGTTTGAACTGATCAAAGATTTAATATTAGTAATATGCATTGTATATATTAAATGAATCAATAATGTTTAAGTACCTTTGTTTAATCTAGTATTTCTACAAGCAAATTTTTTACATGGTTTGCATATTTTTGCATTGCATGGCGTCTTTCTTATAGTATCATTGCGTGAAATGCATTTTTCAACATAGTTCAGTCTATTGCACTGTTCTTTTAAAGACAACATATGATAGGTGCAATGACAAAGTTTACCAAAACTATTCTCTACACAACTCTGTATAAAATAAATTATTTCTTATGCATCCTATTCTTTATTAGGTAAATAATAATGTTCAATTTATAACATTTACTTTTTTACATGCTGAGTGAGAATACGTATCAAATTCCTGATCCATTCTTTGTAATTTTGAAATGGTCATAAGTTGCTGATTCAGAGTATCGAGTCTTGTTGAAATACTGCACATCCCAAATTTTATTTAATGTATTTAAGGCATCTGTCATAATACTAATTTTTATCCTTATTATGAATTCTAAACTAGTGACATTTAATAAGTAATGCAACAAATATGCATTAAATTGTCACTGTCATGATAATCGTAGATTGTCTTATTTTTTTTTCGTCTGTAACATTTTGATTTACCATTGATACATCGTTGCAAAATTTATTTTGACTGAATATTCATGAATCGCCTTTCGAAAATAACAGATCAGAAAAAAATGTTAGCGGACAATTATCTAGTAATGAGAACGACAAACATTTCTAAATAATATTATTCGTGCGATGCTTAGCCGTAACTTGAAATTATTTATGCAACGAAGATCGCGTTATATATCGTGGAATATTTTATTTCTCTGGGGTTTTGGATTATGGATAGCTTTATGTACGAATAATATGTACGAATCAGACATTGTAGTACAAAGAGGTAAGTGTTACATATATAATTGTGGAACATATTTATTTAAACGTAATTAGGAGAGAGGCCCTTCGTTTATAGGTACCATATTTTATCAACAAAATTCGAATTCTGGCATTGTACATGGTATTGGAACAGAACGAAAGACAATGGAAAATGTTTTGCACATTACAGCAACAAATTGTACTTTGTGCAATACGATGCTGATATTAAAAAATGTGCTTAAATATATTTTTGTCCTTGTATTTGTGTGCTGTACGATATTGTTTGTATGCATGTGTGAGCATATAAGAAAAAGCATAGAAGTATGGAATAATATGTAAGTAACGAACAAAGTTTTTGTACAAAGTTCTGTACTTGTATTTCAATTTATGTAAGTTTCCACAGAATACGTAATGTCTATTCAACTGGCGTGTATTTAAAAGCCATTGCAAGAAATTATATAGATTATATTTTTGATAGAATGATAACAAACAAACGAGATCAGTTTACTTTTAAACCTGAATTAATCGCGAAATGTAAAATGAGTACAGAGCATTTACAGGAAAAGTTGAATTATAAAAGTGAAGAAAAAAGTTCTATTTCGAAAGGAATGGTCATACAAAATGAAATTAATTTTAATAGCTACACTATGTTGCTGTTTAACAATTACGAGCTTTATTGTTATTTCTATCATCAACAATTACAAAATACGTTTAATTTGTTGACAATCTATTCCGAGACGAAGGATTCGGAATATATAAACAATAATCTGATATCTTTCAATAAGTATAGGGACAACAGTAATCATCAATTAAAAAATGGTATACGAAAACGCATCATTAGCTCATCACCAGAATTTCAAAAATTTCTGGCGTCTTCAAGAAAATCTCGATTCTTTAATCCATACACTTTAGAAGTGTCTACAAATTATATTATTCGTATTAAATCAACTTATAAATTATAGTAGCAATAGTGTCATTTTAAATAAAATACTTATATCGATAAGAACATCTTTATTTATAACTTATAACTCATTTACATCGAAAATGACATAGTAAAGTGTTCTAAAAAAGGGATTGTAATTTTAAAAATACACAAGGGTGACAAATGCTGCCAAATATTTTTTTGGTTTATATTGAACTGTATATCTATATTGTGATTGCACAAGTGGCGCCATCCGTGGGAAAACGCTCAAGTTTGTAGTGAAAATAGTTCTCACTGTTACTACCGGAGGGCGCCACTAACAAAAGGGGTCGATCATTATTAAAAATGATAAATTTAACATATTAACTAATTAATATATCGTAGTGGTATAAAGCAAGGAATCGTATTAGTTATGCATTTATGAGAAGAAGAATGAATAATTTATTAAAATATGCCAGTGACGCCATCTTACAGAAACGGTGGAAACTATATTCACTACAAGCTTAGGTGTTTTCCCACCGATGGCGCTAGTTAGTGTTTTCGACCGCGCATGCGCGATGCCATAGCGACATACAATCGAAGTGACGTTTCTACGGACACGTTGTCACATGGACGTGTCCGTTTTGCGCAGACGCGTTGAATCGACACCAGTTTGTAGCAATTTTTCGATTCGCGTGGAAGTTGTGTGACAATTTGTTGTTTTGAAGGAAACCTAGAATATCTAAGAAAACGACACGAAAAATGTCAGGTAAGTCGAAGGCATTCACCAAGGAAGAGGAGCTTCTTCTTCAGGACTTCTCGCGAAACGTGTCAACTAAATCTTCGGCTTTATTCTACGGCAATGCTTTCATCGTCTCTGCCATACCCATCTGTAAGTACGAAAAATGGGAATATTAAGAAATTTAACGTTTATCGTTGATACGTAAATATTTACGCAATTTACGTCAAATTTCAATATGTGTTTATATCATGGAATCGGGGATAAATAAACTATTACGAAGAAATTACAGTTTCTTTTAAGTTAACCTCTATCGTTCTGTTACAGGGCTCTTCTGGAGGATTCACTTGATCGATATATACGCAAACTTGATTTCCTTTGTTTTAGTCACTTTAGCTAGCACGTATGCTCTTGCGCTCGCATATAAAAATACCAAGTTTGTTCTAAAACACAAGGTAACATAGAGTATTCACTTCTGAAAGATAAGCAATACTTGTTGTTTTTATTCGTCATTTATTCCAATAAACCATATTCTCTTTGCAGATTGCAGTAAAGAGAGAGGATGCTGTAACAAAGGAAATGAGCAGAAAGTTGGCAGAAGATAAAAAAATGAGTAAGAAGGAGAAGGATGAGAGGTATTTAAAGTATTTGATACATTTATTAAGAAATAGTAATGGAAATGTAACACAATTAAATTTTTATAGGATCCTGTGGAAGAAAAACGAAGTGGCTGATTACGAAGCAACAACATTCTCTATCTTTTACAATAACGCTTTATTCTTAGCGCTCGTAATCGTGTCTTCATTCTACATTCTGAAGACATTCACACCAGCTGTTAATTACATATTTTCCGTTGGCGCGACGAGCGCACTGTTAGCACTGCTATCAACTGGTTCGCAATAACGTGGTGATGCATGACTCTAATCATTTATTATGCCAGATGATTCCGTGAGACTCTGTAACTGATTTTTTGATACGAGTGAATGCGTATATGTAATAAAACCATCTTTATTTATAATAATTTCAATAATCTACATCATTCAATTACCTCGAAATAAAAGCGAAACAACTATAGTAATATATTTTTATTTTCAGTTCAATTCGAAGAAATCTCCTGTTAAGTTCGTAGGAAAAAGTGTGATACGCTTACGTTATACAAAATAATTGATCGCGTTTCACTTATCACTTTTGTCAATCTGTCCAGAATACACGGTCGAGAAATCAACGGATCGCGCTTATTATCGAACATCTCGCGATTAGAAAATTGATCCTTCTGGCAAGGTGGACGGCTACATTAACTGCTGCGATCGTCTCCGAGTAGCTGAAAGTTTGAATACAAATCAATTAAACCGACACTATCGCGGATGACGAATTATAGCGAATCGCAGATTGTAATCCATTATAAGCAGTCCAACGCGGGTCATTCTAATGCTTTATTTGCTTGTTTAAATTGGAACCTTGCCAGCGTATAGCTCGCCGAAGGAAAATCCCTCGCCAAATTGTACATTCTATTCCTGTGCAGTAGTGAAAATACAAACATTTACTGAAACGATACCAAACTATCGTAGATTGTTTGTACAAACGTTAACGCTCTTTAATTTAGTCCATAGACCCCGTAGAACGCTTCGTTTATGTCGCTTTATCCTAAAACGAAATTAAAAAGGAGTGTAACCGCGACAGGCGATAAGGAAAGTTATTTTGCAGGTTTTCATATTATAAGGAATTTTCATTGGCGCAATCGTACGTGTGCATTTGGCAAGGACGTATCATTTTCTTGCTATGATTTATATTACCGCGTGATATTCGCGTAATCCTGACGATTTTCTCCGATTATAACGCAGAAAACATTGCGAATTGGAGCCTACCGATGTCTCGGAATTCCCACCGGATTAAACACCCATCTGTTGCCCGAATAACCGATAAATAATAGTTTACAAACGTTTATTGTACCGTGTTGCACTTAGGCAGGTGTAGTTTGGATCTTCTCCAAAAACGTTAATCTTCCTTCTCCAGACGTTAGCATACAATGATTCTCGCGGTGGAGACGAGTTATCAACGCAAACGATTTACGATCTCTGAACGGTTTACAGTGATAAATTTTAACAGCGTAGTAGAATTTCTTTTATAGAAGCATACGTCAAAAATAAAATTCTTGATTTCAGGAAAAAAATTGAGAAGAAAAAAAAAGTGAAACGGAGTCGAGACGCTATGAGATATATAAAAGAGTCGAGTTTATTTATTGTTTTCCTAGATCAGTGTCCAGAACGGAGAAGACACTCTACTGGCAACTATCCATCGAACCACGTACATTTCTTTGCTACTCTTCATTTTCTTCGAGCAACTTGACCTTGTCGATGAAATCTGGGATGGAAACACGGAAAAGGATGGGTCGTGGAACGTTTTAATATACATATATGACGAAGCTTTTCTCTTTTCCTTGTCGGTTTTTACAACCGAATGAACGAAACGTCTACGCTGTAACTTCGAAACAACTGGTCGGATACTCGCTCAAGAGTTATCAAGGATTCAAGTGATAAGTCCTTGCGTCGATTTTACTTTCTTGATAAATGCTAACATATATTATAAGTTTTTGATTGTTACTTCAAAAATAAGTTATTCGTTCGTAATTTAATTATTGTATTTTGTACAGCTTGAAAAGCTCTATAAGAGGCTTGTGAAGATGATCGAGCGTTGAGGACCGATGGTTGGAGAAACGATCTGGAGTCGGAAAACGAAAAGACGGCCCTGATTTCGAGCCTCGCGGCACCGTCTGCATCCCAGAAATAGCGGCAAGCGCCTTTCCAAAAGCTTTAAGGCCCGCTACAAGTAGCGAAGCGAAGAGAGGAGAGCTCAAGATTGGCTGGAGGTAGCGGGGTGCGGTCCGGGTCCGGCACGCAACCGCTATATCCTCCTATTCGAATATTACCGCGACGGTGGCCGTTGCTCGTGACAGTGCTCAACGGACAGCAAAACCTCCACCATACGTATTAACGACGACGATCACCTCGCGAGTAAAGTTCGTCCTGTACGCGAACTAGACGACACCCTTCCTCTCGTATCAGTAGTATACACAGTGTTTTAAAGTAAACGTTTATAAGTAAAAGACCGCGCCACCATGGTATGTTCTATTGATGATATCGTAAGTCGTCGCCCTGGTAAACATACACGTTTTCCTACTGTTTACTTCATATTTATTTATCGTATTTTTTTTTTATTCTTCATTTACATAGTCGTGCCTCGCCTCACTCTCTGTCTATCTGTAATCTCTTTTGGCTGTCGTTTTCCTCGTGTACGGCGCCGAACTGGGTCAACCGATATTAAAACGATACAACGTCAGACTAAAAGTGCAACCGAATAATCCTAATTTGTTAAGACAGTTTTTTTAAATTACTTTTTTGAATCGTTCTGCATTCGTTCGATACACATGTTTACGTTGCACCCTCGAAAAATATCAAGCGAATAAACTGTTACTGGAATCAGCATTAAAATCAAATTGTTACACAGTTATTTCAATTGAAAATTAGTTGACCCGTTCGCCCCAAGGAATGCCTGCATCCACTGTTCTCTGTTTCTCTCTCGCACCTTTATTTTCCATTTTTTTTTTCTCTTCTGATCCTTCATCGTGCACAATGATTGCAGTCTAACCGGTGATCGAAATCGGCCGAAATCGCGAGTGGAAATTACAAGTTCCAGAGATGCGAGGTCCTGGAAACGTGATTGTTAACTTAGATGGCGAAACTGTTGCCGAGCCTCCTTTCTTCGCGTCGATTCGAAGAATTTCAAACTCAACCTCCTTCTTAATACAGCTTTCTAACTACGCATGTCTAGTTCGAATCAGAAATCTCTTTGCACGATTCTAAATACATCCTCGAACCGACGGAACAAAGGAACTGGCTCGACGTCTGACCATTCACGGTTATTTCTACTTGCGTCAATTTTCAGAGCGTCGGCGTCGCGAGATATTCGAACTTCTGTTTAATTGTAAATTAAATTAATCGTTTTTGTAGTAGTTAAATGAGCATGTATTTTTATTACACCATGCGCTCGATATTTAATTTAATTTACAGTTAATTCAAGAACTGCTTCATTATTTCGACAAAACCTTCGTTTTCTCGCGATTATTATATCGATTCGATCAAGTCGCAAATCTGGCTGTCAGTCGTGTAACAAGAATAATATTTAATATTTAATCGTGGTTGCGAAATGCACGTTTTTATTTTTTTTTTTTATAATCGATGTTAACAATGCACGTCTACTTTGAAGTTTCTACGATCGGTTGTCTTCGAATTTATCCGTAACAAGCTCGCAGAGTCTGTTCGATCGAGATAACAAAATTTCGTCGTCTACGATAGTTCTTGAACGTCTCTACGATAACCATTGACACAGAAAAATAATTAATAAATTAATATTCACCGAGATGTCGTCGTTAACGGAGGAAGACAACGCAGATGTCGAATTTCAATTATATTTGTGTTCACAGGCCGACGAACTTCCCCCTGAACAAATCGCTGGTACGTAACAATCAGTAATTAAAAATTAATCAACACCGACTAATTCACGATAATTTACGATATCGCTCGATTCGAGTAGTCGAAGAAAGTTGCTACTCGAGTGCAAACGAAACGGGGCTAAAAAAAGATTCGCGAACCGCCTCCTTCCTCTCCAGGATCGAATATCAACGGAGGAAAACTTGTATCATGTTTACCAAACGTGACTATATTTAAACATAAGATTCATGCCGGTGCAAACAATTAATAGGTAGAAAGAGGTGACCGTTACGGGCACGCGAAACTCTGAGAGTTGGCAAAACAGTTTCGACTACACTTTCGCAGGAAGTCCAAATAATCGTTCGATATTTCATTTTTGAATGTGTTCGATCATTTCAAAATCACCCGTATAAAGAAAAGCGATTTAAACATTACATCGAGTTAATATCAAACCGTATTTTGTCTTTTGTTCTTGCTTTCAAAAATTCACAGTCAAATCGATTTGTACTTTTACATAACGAACATAAAATATCAATGAAACAAATGTCGACCTCTCCTATTGCTTCCCCCTCCGATAACTATGCCAATAATTTAGATTTCTTCTTTGATCCTGTACAATGCTTCAAGACTATATTATTCAAGGTATTGCATTCTGATAATTTAATGTGTTCGATGTCTGTACTTCTTTTACGTCGATGTGAAATTTGTACAAATTTTTTCTTAAAGCGAACGGTATCGCGTTTACTGGGCGCAAACTAAATTTAGTCCGACTCTTTTTCGTTCGTCGCTTCCCTCGCGACTTTTCTGACCCTTCCATCAACGTAAACCTCGTTTAATCGTTCCGAAAGATCTCGCGACGTTACGGACTCGACTATCTTTAGTCCCTCGATTCTGTTACGTTTACTCGCGAAACACAAAAGACACCGGCTTCGTTACAACTGCCAGAATGTAATTTCAAAACAGAAATCGTTAGTTAGTTTAGAAAGAAAATTTACAGTATTCGCGCGCGATGTTTTCTCGCAAAGAAATCTAATACATTTGAAGCTCCGACGATAATTAATTAGTCGGACTATCGATACATTTAACAGGAATGTCTTCGGAAGAAATTACATATTCACCCCAAACTCAAACGTTAAGAAAGTCTGGTTTACAGCCTATGAGAGTAAAATTCCCGGTGAACGCAAAAAAAAAAAGAAAAAAAAAATTAAAATAGAGCGAGGAACGAGCGTGCCGGATAAGTTATCTCCGCTTCTACACGCCGCGTTCTCAGAGTTTATTTGTGCATCGATTCAATCGAGGGCAGCCAGCGGGTGGCTATGTATAGCTACGGAACCGAGTTAGCGTATCGCGTGACGATTCGATCGCAGGAATCGGATCGGCAAAAATAGAGGAAGGATTCTCCAGAGGGAACCGACTCGACGAACGAAAAATAGAAATCTGTCGAGTGTCCAGCTGATTCTGAAAAAAAAAAAAAAACGCGACGCGAGTTTCGTCCAGCTGCCAATCTCAGTCTGAAGACCAGAAACGAATAAAATTTTTATTTCAACGATATTCGCGGGATAACCCTTTGAGTGCTGAATACTCTTATGATCAAAACGATCCGCGTGGACGATGATTATTTTAATAACAAAATTAAAATGTAAAACATATCTTAAAAATTAACGAATTCATATATTTAAACTTGACTGATGTCTCAAGCCGAAATGTATACGTATACGATAGTCCACGCAGACAGCTTTCTTCGAAGACATATATGCGTCGATAGTACTCGAACGGTTACATCATTTCTCGTGCGTGTCATTCGTCGTGTAGCGTTCAACATTTCTCCAATGGTAAACGTATGAGTTAACGCGTAAATTACCGTAAAATTTCATCGCACGGATCGCTGCCAGTGGACAACGATAAATAAACGTTTTAACTAGTATGAACGATGGTGCATCAGGCCAACCGAGCTTCGAGCCAGAATCGCGGGGGTACGGAAGGGCATTAACATCGGATTCTAAATCTGAACTGTATCGTCGAGAGTTCTCAACTCGACGTGCCGACGAAAGTGAAACCGAGATTCGTTCTCGGTAATAAGTCCTCCTAAAAGAAAAGAATTTTTGTTTTTTAGCCTATGACTAATTTAAATTCTACGAATCTTTATGACGCTAATAATTGTATTATACTTACTGTATACACACACGCGCGATACAGTAGCGATTTCGATGGTGGAGTCGATGCGCTTCGGTTTTTATTTTTATTTCTCGGACAAACTTGTTCAATCGTTATTGAAAACGTTAATGATATCACTCGACTAGTACGAAGGTAGTTTGCGACGGTTAAGTCAGGTCAATGAATAATTTACTTTCGAATGCTTTAGTGCACCTATCCAAACGAATTTCATTTGAAAATGTCGAAAAACGCTACGATTTACTTTCAGTCCTTCGCAAAGCGTTCGACAGTTTCGACAGGGAGAAGAGCGGGAGCATCCCCACCGACATGGTGGCCGACATCCTCAGACTGATGGGTCAGCCCTTCAACAAGAAGATCCTGGATGAACTGATCGAGGAAGTCGATGCTGACAGTAAGTAGTACGAGTCAGACATTGGTCAAACGAGATTCCAACAAACCATAGATAATCTAATCTTCCATAAGACAAAGTACAACCATCGATTTGTAAATAGAAGATTGTCTAATCCACAATTTCTAGAATCCGGACGCCTCGAATTCGAGGAGTTTGTCACGTTGGCTGCAAAGTTCATCGTCGAGGAGGACGCCGAAGCTCTGGAGAAGGAACTTCGAGAAGCATTCAGACTCTACGACAAAGAAGGTGAGCTTTTGCCAGATTTCTATCAATTTCTTTCAATATTAAAATTTTTAATCTATAAAAAAGTTCAAACGAAACTGTTTAATTTGATTTGAAATTGCTAGACAGCCTCAAAGCCCAGAGAAAACAAAATCTTTCGAAAATGTAATCTCTTCTTCTATTTCTATCCGGGGCCAATATAAAATCCCGCGGCTATTGTCGTCCACGATAAACTGGAGAGAACGAGACGGAGAAAAAGCGAAGCGAGACAAGAACGAATGAAAGATGTATGTATATCGGTCGGACCGGAATAGCTCCAGTTCTCGGAAAACGTAGTAAAAGCACCGACGACGTGTCGTTTCGCATGGGAATGAAAGCTGACCGAATTCGAGAAGTCTCGCAACCTACGGACCTAGATGGGCCGTTGGCCAAGAATCGACTGCGTTTCGTCACGATATCTCCATGAATTACGATTAAGTCAAAGAGTTTCAGACGTGTATAAATGCGTTCGTTCTGCCTAGTCGAAATGTTCCTTTCCCCTCAGCTATGTTCCATAAATCATATTACGCGATTAAGCGGTAATTGATTTCTAAAGAGATCTTCTTCACGACCTCCTTTGCAATTATTTGGCTTTTTAACTAAGGGTTTTTAAAATGCTAATCTAAAAAATAAATAAAATATACAAGTCGGTTAAAAAATGTTTTCTTTACAGGAAATGGCTACATCCCGACTACCTGTTTGCGCGAGATTCTGAGAGAACTCGATGACCAGCTCACGGACGAGGAATTGGACATCATGATCGAAGAGATAGACTCCGATGGATCTGGCACCGTTGACTTTGATGGTAAATCTTTCTTTGAAATGTTACGTAGAGACCATTTTGATAGTAGACTCGCTCCCAGAGGTCCTGAATTTGTTAGCAAACCGAGGTGGTATCACCGAATTTTAAATCTTCATAGAACAGAATTATTAATTAGTTGTCACATATGTTATATGTACTTATAATTTCGAAGTAACAACAGAGTCCCTGTTACCATTATTTTCGAAATCCTCTAGTCGCTAAATCATGCAGGAGTCCAAGTATTCCACGCGCTCGATATATGATATTTCACTTTCTTGTGACTCTAAATTATGCAAGCTACCACCCGCGTCTCGTTCCAACTTCGATACACGTGTCTTGGCATTTCTCCGTCCTCCTTTGCTTTCTCAATGCCGAACAACCTGCAAACTGCTTCACCTATCAACATTAATTTATCCTCCATGTAACGTTGCCAATATCAGCAAGGTATACGAATTGGTAAATAACTCGAATGATATTATTTCCTTCTGTTTGTTTTGGAGACCAGATACTTGTCGATGCTTCTTTAACGTGCCATTTTCTCGACCGACGAGAAGGTTCCATTATTATTAAAATTCATTAAAAACCGAGGCTCTCTGTTTCAGAATTCATGGAGATGATGACTGGAGAATAAATGTCCTGACTGGTGATACAACACGCCAACTCAAAGACAATATATGTGCGACGGTCGCGTTACTTCAAACTAATTATATGCGTGTTTCTAAAAAGAAAAAAAAAATAATATACAATGCACGAGAAAAGTGTTTCAAAAGCGTACAAATGTCTCCTCTTAACGTCATGACGCGTCTCCGGTTCTTCAGAGACAAGTTGGTCGGATCTCGAGACAGCTTCGAAATGGCTTCAGTGTCTCTACGATGGCCTCGCATCAGATTTTCCTCCTGTTTAACGAGTGCCGCAAATTAACCGTTTCGTACGCGAATCGTAATTAATTATAAAGTAACGAAATCACGTGTTCCATACACTTGCAATCACGCCTGCTAAGTTTTCCATGGACAGTATTTATTGTTGTTAATAAAACACCATTAAAAAGATCTCGCTGTTGTTTCTGTTACATAAGCGTTATTAATAGTAACGATTCCCATTTAATTAGGATGAATAAGGAGTTCCGCAGATTATCTGCCTAGACTTTTTTTATTTCGTTTAACATTTGATTTATAATCACAATAATTTGAGACTTCTTCGTAATTGACATATCAATAGTCGCAAACGTAACGTGATACAATACGTTTAAAAAAATAGAGTTGCTAGCAATAGACTAGAAAATTTGATAACTATATGCAATAGCGGCACTAATAAACTTTGAAATTTCAACGCGACAAGAATTCATGAATCCCATGCCGCGACTGCGAAAGCTCGCGAAACGAATTGTTTACGTTACTCGAATTATACATACGCTAAATATAACGCTTTCGAAAAAGTGTCGATTATAAATTAGGAAATAACGTATGACTTAGAATACTATACGGACACGCACAGACGTGGACTAGACTATAGTTTAAGGGGAGAGGTAATCGTAACTGAGGCTAAATCGTTTTCTCAATGAAGAATTTTCCACCCCCCCCCCCTTTTTTTTTATAGAGAACTTTTATATCATCGACTCTGTTTTTAAATATCATATTAGAACAAAACTTTACTCTGCGATTTTATCCGTGCAGTCAGGCTACTTAATTTTATTACAGCTAATTCGTTTCACCTATTACAGAGATTGGAATGATTCAACGGTGGTCCTCGTGCTTAAAATGAGAATATATATATATATATACACAATAAATTTTTAAACGCTAATCTAGCATCTTCATATTTTCCTTTTTATCTAGAATAAACGGTAACACTTACTAGAAAGATTAAAACGGGGAAAAATACAATTTTCATGCGTTTAAAGATTCTTGTGAATCGTGTGCGTTCTCGATAATTATATTAGCTGAGCAAAATATATGCAAAATAGAAGTTAGAAAAATAATGAAGATTTCTGACCGGTAACTTGTTGATTCTTCGTCGCCCCTCTGCTTTACCTACACACCGAGTCTTGTTTATACAAGAGTTTGCAAATCGTCCTCCTCCAAATACTTGTTATCGGAGGGGGAAAATAAATGTCACATTTTAAATAAATGTGGAAATTCATTGCTAATTTCGCGTACCGACTGCTGGTCGTCTTGGCTCTCTTCAGTCTCCTCGCAAAATATTCTATAAAGTCAAAATTACTTCTAGTTATGACAATTACAGTTCCGCGGTACGATTAATACAAACCTTGTGAAACATTTCAATAAATCTTCGGAACGATATCTGTGCTCGTTGTAACTGGAAGTGCGAAGCACTCTTCGACATAACTCCAAATATTGTCTGCGCTGTAAAAGCAACGGATGTGTAACGTTTATCACCCGAATGAAACTTGGATGATCTATCGTATCTACCTTATCACCGGGAAACATGTCGTATAACTGACGCAATATAATATCGATTAAAACCTTCACGTCGTTAGTGTAAAAGAGACCTGCTGTGATATCGTTACTGAATAGGTCGATGAATAGTTTCAGCACGGAATGCGGTGGCGGTGGTTCGTGATCGAATATTCGCACAGGATCCTCTGTAGCAAATGATACAGATTCGCTCAAATTTATACTTTACTCTTACATTTTTCCAAGAAACTTATTACCTTCTCTATTGAATAGAAGCAAAATTTTCTCGGTGAAACTCTTCGCCATCGTCTTTTCCTTTAAAGCGTTCAGGACAATATTCTCCGAATTTGTGAATTGTAAATTGTACGATAATATAAGATTTACAAACAAATCGGGAATTTGATCCTCCAAGTCCATATCGGGTGGATTCTCTATTAAATCCAGAACGAACGCTATGAAGTCCGGGCCTAGTTGTTCTGCAAACAAATTTATAGTATGAGACAGTGCGATACAAAAGAATATCGCGACAAAGTAATAAACTAACAAACGTAACGCATTACCTACTTTACTCACCCAAATGCGTAACTGGCATGGGTTCACCCATTGAAAAAATCATAGTAAGCAACAACGAAGAATAATTTAATTTTGTCACATTTCTAGGATTACTCCTCATATCTCTATTTAAAAATACATTTCAGATCGTTAATCGAATAATACATATATTTATATATAATTTGATCGATGTTACCTTGCTAGTTCCATAGGTAATACACTGTTTAACATTATGGTCAAAATCACAGAGTCCAAGCTACACATTACTCCAAACGACTGTAGTAGCAATTGTCTGATAGTCCATCTTGGTTCCATCTGATAATACTGTATCAATACGTTAACACCGTCGTATTGATCCTGTTGCAAAATATACCTAGATACATTTGCGTCCGCGTTTGTCTATAAAATGGATAAATTAGCTCTAAACACATTTTAAACATAAAGCAATTCATTAAAAAAAAATTATATATAGCATACCAATATGGAGGTAAGTTCCTTTATATAGTCGACGATAACGGATTCGTCTTCGTAGAGCATCCAATTTCTCTGTTGCGAATCTTCCTTGCAAGAAGTAAGCTCTGTAAAAATTACTTTCAGTCTGTTAGCGTCGTATGTCTCTTCGATACTCATTTGCGACACCGTGAACGGTGTTTCAAGCTGATGCAACAATGCGTCGAAATAATGGCTCATATTTTTGGGCAATAATTGTTGCAGTCCAGAAACCACTACTGTAACCGCTACTTTAGACATCTCGTAGCTTAATTGAGTATTTCTGCGTACTTGATCCAGTAGTTGATAAGCTGTGTGAGAATTAATCTCGCAAGTCGAAGCTTTATTTTTTACTGGTGAACTATTAGGAGTCTGTAACGCACTGCTATGAGAAGGGCTTTTACGAATTTCAGCCTGAATTTTCTGAGTCTCAGAGGAGGAATGACGTGGTAAAGACTGTCGTCTTTGATCGCTTATAGAAGTACGTTGACATTGCGGTACAACAGGAGCTTCTTCTTTATCATTATTACTATGCAATGTTGTTTGAGCTGTCACATAAGATGTGTTACTCTGAGCAGGATTGACATCCCCCTCTTGGGCATTATAAGCAGGCAAACATATTTCCTTGCTTGGAGTAGTATTCCCAAAATCTGGAGGCATTGGAGCTTGCTTCTTAGTCTTTTTATTTGATTCTGCCTGCCTCTTCTTCTCTATTAACCTCAGAAGAAGATCCTGCTTATCCAGCTGCAACGATCCTGTCTGTTTTTTTGTCTCTGTTTTTACATTCGCTATACAATCTTCTAAAAACTGAATCAAAGTTTGAGATGGAACCTGAAAAATATTTGTTTTATTAATTAAGATTGACTGGTTGTCAAAATTTACAAGAATAATTTGTGCACCTTCACGGTAGTGACATAATTAGAGGGGATATATCCAATGAGCCCGTCTCTGTTGACCACCTGCCACCAATTTCTCTGTTTGGTATTGGTTTGGTATAGAATAAAATAATCGCCCTCTTGAAAACTAAGGGTTTTCGCGAAGGTGGCCTTGAAATCGTAAAGGGCCTTAAGCATTTCATAGTTTTCTACAAGTGTAAAATGATGACATTAAAAAGAAGACATATATGTAGAGGATACCGTGGATTTCAATAGCTGCAGATTGATCGATCACCGACTCACCTAACCTCATAGAATTATCATCCATGATCGCGAACTGAAACGGAAAGTGATATTCAGTGATATTCGTTCTCGAGAAGACAACGCCCAGGTGAGAAGTAAACGGGCGGAGAACTGCCTACCACCACTCACTAATTTCACTTTCATTCGTGCTCGACATTATTTTTCTTTAGTCTCCTTTTTTGCGAGCCAACTGTATCAGTTTTGAGAGGCCCTCTATAACGCAAGATTGACGTAGGCCAATTGCTACTGGCTTACTGCTTAGCCTGTACACCCAAACCCATGAACACTGATGAACACCTTTGCCGTATATTCACGTATATTATTACGCACATTGCGTGTAACGGTGTGTACTTTTTTGTAAATGTAAACTTGTTTAGCTTTTTAAATACAGAATGGGGATATTAGAGAAAATATCTGAAATTGAAAAAGAAATTGCTCGAACGCAAAAAAATAAAGGTTTGTACATGTCTCAAGAAAACTACTTTCCTAACCATATTTTCAAACAGTTTAATAGCTTTATGACATATCTAGAAAAGTATAGAATACTAAAAGATGGAATTAAATCCTATTATTAAATATTCCTTATCAAAATTTCACAAAAGTTTACCTGTCGTTATATTAACATAATTCTACCATTATTTAATATTTTAATCTTTCATTGTAACGTATCCATTTTATTTTCAGCAACCGAATATCATTTAGGATTATTGAAAGCAAAACTTGCAAAGTATAGATCGCAACTTTTAGAACCTGGAAAGAAATCAGAAAAAGGAGAGGGTTTCGATGTATTGAAATCAGGAGATGCAAGAGTAGCTTTGATAGGTTTTCCTTCTGTGGGAAAGTCTACTTTATTAAGTACATTAACACACACAGAATCTGAAGCGGCATCTTACGAATTTACAACTTTAACTTGTATCCCTGGTGTTATCGAATATAAAGGAGCTAATATTCAACTTCTTGATCTTCCTGGAATAATTGAGGGTGCAGCACAGGTAATTGCAACATTAGACTTTTATTAATGTAGTGTTACAGCTCAAGTAATAAATAAATAAATGTTTCAGGGTAAAGGAAGAGGCAGACAGGTAATTGCTGTTGCCAGAACAGCAGATTTAGTTCTTATGATGTTAGATGCTACCAAACAAGATGTACAAAGACAACTTTTAGAAAAAGAATTGGAATCAGTTGGTATACGGCTTAATAAGAAAAAGCCAAATATATATTTTAAGATAAAAAAAGGAGGTGGATTGGCCTTCAATTCGACGTGTCCACTGACAAAAATAGATGAGAAATTAGTTCAAATGATTCTTCACGAATATAAAATTTTTAATGCCGAAGTTTTATTTCGCGAAGATTGTAGCGCGGATGAACTGATCGACGTGATTAATGCTAATAGAGTATATTTGCCATGTCTCTATGTACATAATAAAATAGATCAAATATCAATCGAAGAAGTGGATAGAATTGCTAGGCAAGCTAATAGTGTAGTAGTTAGTTGTAATATGAAGTTGAATTTGGACTTCTTGCTTGAAACACTGTGGGAATACCTATCTCTAATAAGAGTATACACAAAGAAACCTGGACAACCACCTGATTTTGACGATGGTTTGATTTTAAGAAAAGGTGTTACCGTGGAACACGTGTGTCACGCTATTCATCGCACGCTTGCTCAGCAATTTAAATATGCTCTTGTTTGGGTAAGGATAATAGCGTTCATCTTAACAGTCTATGTTGTTACAGATGCTCTAAACACTTTATTTTCAGGGTACAAGCACAAAGTATTCACCGCAAAGAGTAGGAGTACAGCATGTTATGCACGACGAAGATGTTATTCAAGTAGTGAAAAAATAAAACTTGTAAAATTACATAAATTACCTGTGAAAATCTAAACGGGAAAGTACAGCTTTATATAGTTTCTTTTAGATTTTATACACAATGAAAACAGTCTCCAACCTTAAATTCATTTCTTTAGTATGAATATCAAACATTTAAATTGTACATGTTTAAATAGTATACAATTTTTCTTTAACTAACATTTTTAACAATAAATATTATTCATACAAAATTAGCAATAAAACTAATTTTTTATGACAAGAACATTTTTTCCATTTTGTAGGAATATCAATACCTGGAAATCGAATTATTTTGCATTGTTACATACATAATATTGAAATAATAATTTTGATTTATTAATTGTATATATATCATTACCTTTTTTTTATAATAGAATCGATAGTTTTACTTATTAATAAATTCGACATTTCCTAATATTTGTAATTTTAAAAATCAATAGGTTTTCAAATATTCGTGGGTAAATCATTAGAACTGTAAAAAGTTCGGATACATTTGGAATAAATTGTTACTATAAGAATTTCCCGATGTAATTTCACCAAATGATGATTATTAAATAACATGGAAACCATCCTTTCCTGTAAGCCAGTTGTCGTCCATTACATAACCGCCTTATTAGTTTCTGGTCATTCGTCGAACGTACTTGACCTTCGAAAAATTCATGACAGTGGCCCTCAGTGAAGTAATTAAACGCAGGTCGGAAAATACACTGTGGAGGATAGATACCATCCTTGTTTTGTTATGATTTCGCGTAAAAGTAGAACAACTGTTAATAAAAGAGGAACGAGAAAAGATATCGTTGACACGCTAGAAGAACTTAATGTTTACTGCGGTATGGTTTAATCGACGAAGAAAAGTGATCGAAAAAGTTCATCCGTCCACGGATTCTAAACGCAGAAAACATTAAAGGGGAGATCAGTGCTTATAGGGTCGCCTGCAGTATGCTCAGGGTTTACAATACAGGGATATTATGGCTGCAGGTGAGCCTCGTCAAGAAAAACAATACGATTACCTCCTCAAATTTCTGTTGGTGGGTGACAGTGATGTTGGAAAGCAAGAGATCTTGAGTGGACTCGAAGATGGTGCTGCCGAATCTCCGTTTTGCAGCGGCAGTGGTATATTTTCTTTTTAAACTCTTCTTTTTCACCTCTATTTAATCATAATGTTATCATAGTTCTCTTTGACTTTGCATAGTACACTTACACTGCACTACATTCAATTAACCTTCTTCCCACTGTAAAATATTTTGTTTACACGTTATTTCACTTAATAATAACCAAAGTTAATTAAATAATTCCTATTTGTATTAAAATATCGGTTATTATTATTAACTCCTTCGTTGTAAAGCTACCGCTACTCTATCAAACAGACCATCTTGTATCGTGTACGTGGTTGCCTTTTCCTTTTGTGTAATTAATATATTATAACATGTATTTTTTAGCATATAAGACTACTACTATCCTGCTGGATGGGAAAAGAGTGAAATTACAACTATGGGACACATCAGGTCAAGGTAGATTTTGTACAATAATCAGATCTTATTCTCGTGGTGCACAAGGTATACTTTTAGTCTATGACATTACCAATAAATGGTCTTTCGATGGCATCGACAGATGGTTGAAGGAAGTCGAAGAGGTACACTGCACTTAAATATTTTTAACCTTAATTTTATAGTAATTAACAATATTAAACAAACTATTTCCTGTAAATTTTATAGCATGCTCCTGGGGTACCAAAAGTACTTGTCGGCAATCGCCTTCATTTAGCTTTTAAAAGACGAGTAGGAGAACGCGATGCGGAAGCGTACGCAGCTAAAAATCGTATGGCATTTTTCGAGGTCTCTCCTCTTTGTGATTTTAACATACGCGAAAGTTTCTCTGAACTTTCTCGCATGGCTTTACATCGTAATGGCATGGAAAGACTATGGCGATCTAATAAAGGTAATGTGTTTATATCTATAATATTTTTAAGAGAATTTTGTACAAATATTTTGTTTTTCAGTACTCAGTCTGCAAGAACTTGCGTGTCGTGCAATAGTAGCGCGAACGACAGTTTACGGTATCGATCAGCTTCCATTGCCTAAATCTATTAAATCTCACTTAAAATCTTACGCAATGACGACTACATCTCAGTTACGGTATAATGGAAATAGGTCATTGAGCTCTAGTAAAAGCCTAGGTTCTCATCACCGAAAATTACGTTTCGTTGGAGTGGGTCATAACGGACTATCGACTCCAGGTAGTTCGCCTGGTAGTATAACAGATTCCCGTACCAGTTGCGTTGGTCGTAATTCTTGCACGATATCTTGAGAGTAATTTCAAGGTTGCTGTTAACTTACAAACATGCAACATAACGTCAACGTTCTTCCTCCCTGTTTTAATGTGTAGCGTTTTGATAAAATATGTGCCATCGGAAGTGGTAAAGAATTTTGTAATATTTCTTCTTAAATAATACTTATATGAATTGTCAACAATATAACAAAGGAAAATGTGATTTACTTACAATCAAGAAATCTAGATAACCATAATACTTTTACACTTGATGTAACAGTCGTTATACGTTGAAATACTTTTTATGTTGTATTTTTCAGAATTTCCAAGGTATAAAAATGTATGATAATAATAATAATAATAATAATAATAATAATAATAGTAATAGTAATAATAATGAGCTTAAGCAGAATTAATTTCATATGGATCGCTATAAGCGTGCTATTTGTTACACGGAATAGTATCTGACTTTGGCATAAGCAATCAATTGCTTAGTAATATTGCACATGTCAGTTTATACGATATCTTTAATGAAATTCTTAAAGATTTATCATTCAAAATTTGGAAGAGTACGAATTTTACCGAACAAATAGCAATATGTTATAGAGTCACGCAATAATCGATTAAAAATGTGTGAATATTTTATTGAATCTTCGTTTTACGTACTTCAGTACACTATGTCTTTTTAAAATAAATAAAGCAGGAAATGTTGAAGTGAAAAGTACAAGTTCATTAAGTCTACAGGGGTTGTGGTGTAGACTAGGAATAATGTAAGTTGAATAGTTTAGAGCAGCTAATTGAATATTAGTATGTAAGAACGAAGTTCCCAATAGTTACTACATATAACTTTTTGGAAGATTCATTGATTTTTATACGCTAATTTTTAATAATAATATAATAAGTTAAAACAATTGTTTTAGTGTATCGCAACAAAATTTGTATTTCCATATCTACCGAAGCAAATGCGAGAATTTATGTTAAATATTTAATTTTCTCTTTCATTATTATCAAAACCTATTTATTGTGCAAAATTGAATCAAATTTTCTATAATAATGCAAATTATATATTTTAATCGTATTATTTAATTTTACTTTAATCTTATTTAAATAACTTAATATTATTATGCATTATATTATTTGTACAGTGTAGGTTTACAAAAAATATGTTGTGTATTATGTAAATATAGAAGGACACGTTTATAATATATTTCGACAAATTTCATTGCAAAAGATTACTATGGTATCACAACATCGATAATATTACTCGTTTAGCTATTTAGTTTGATAACTTTTTAAATTTTATTCGATATTTATTCTTCTATTAAGAGCTGTAATAGTAATGTTAAATCGTGGAAATCGATTGTTCATGAAATGTATCGAAATATAACAACAATTTATATGAAAACTTTTTTTTTAAAGATTACAATATCAAGAAAACACGTAAGATGTATTTGTACTATGTAAGATTCAAATTAAATTATATGTATATATAAAAGGGGCTACTATCAATTAATATTATTTTATGTAATTGTAATATAGATGTGCTTATTTGTGTATTAAATGTACAGTAGAACCTCGATACTTGCATGTGAACCTCGTTTGTCGTATTGTGTTAATAAGCTTTAGGTATGATTACCGAGCAACAAATACTGTCTTCCATGTGAAACAAACGTAAATTTTAATAAGAGCCCGACAATTGCATGAAAAGTCAAGTATGAGCCATAAATAGTGCGTATACATTGTTTGTTGATTACCTCGATATTTGCAGGAATTTTCACCTGTTTTCTTGCAACTATAAAGGTTCTACTGTATTATTAAATTTACAATAGACATTATACGATACTCGAAGAAATAATTTTAATAATGGAAACTTAAAACACAATGCAATTGAGTTGAAGGAACATTGGTCTCACTGTCATTGTATATACTTGACTGTAAAATAAGATATTCACCATTATTAAGAATGTAGCGCAAGGGGCCATCCGAGTAATCGAAAAGGAGAGAATGGAAGGACAATTTTTTATTATTAATTACCACCAACAAAAACATTTATGTTTATACTCGAATACTTTTTCTACAAATGCAATACTGTAAATAAAAAAATTATTACTACCGAACATATTGCATCAAACAATTTGTAATCGTATTTCATAAATAAAATTTCATTTTATTGTTACATTTTTCTAGCATTGTAAACGCAATTGAAGAAACCTTTTTTTTTTGTAACAAAACTGTAATATGATTTAATAATTAGCTATTCTATGTATAAATTCTTATTTCAAAATTGCATCAAATAATAAATACTATCTTTCATAATACAAGTTTTTTTTTTTTTATTGTAACAACTGAATGCAATCGTGGCACAGAGTATATAATTACAAAATGTTCAGTTGTTTAATAAATGACTAATGTAAATTTAGTTGAAATATATATTTTTTACGTGTTTTCTAGTTTTTTTGTATACAATTTGCAAACAGATTTAATCGATGATTATTCATGAAATACGTTATATAATTAAAAGTACAATTAAAAATGACAACAATTGACGAAAGACAAGTAGATAAAAGAAATGTTTGCATTCCTTTTGGTAAAGGAAATACTCGTGTTCCGCAACAGTTAATAGAAGCAGAGGAATTACTGAACTCCGTCAATAGAAGATTGGAAGACTGTGCTTTAGAATGGCAAGCAGAAATTTCTCGTAAACAATGGAAAATTTTCAATTCTAATACAATTGGAGAGAATCCATTTAATAAATCTTTATTGTCCAGAACATATTTTAGTGAAGAAAGTCTCGACGAAGCTTTTCAACATTTACTTTCTTGCAATAAAGCTTTTTCAGAATATTTAAAAAATTTCATTGGCAAGTAAACTAAGTATAACTACGTATATAATAATAATAATAATAATAATCAAAGTTTCGACAACTAAACAATCATACAAATTTATTTTAATATTACATAGCTCTTCTACAAGGTAAAAAATCCATTCTAAACATTAAAGATACTTGCGATGCGCAAAACCAGTGTCCCAGCATACCAGAAAATTGTAATGCATTAAATAATTTCAACATTGAACCAATGCAGTTTTCTTTGCTGCAAAATTCACATTTGAATGAAACGAAAAAAACACAAGACCTCGTTGATAATGTGTTAATAGCTCAAAATTTATTTGCCGATGTAATTAAAGCTAAAGTTCATTTTGATACAAAATTCTTAGGATTTGAAGCTATATTCCATAAAACTACTACCATGCCAACTGATACAAATTGTCCTTGTAATAATCGTTCTAAAATTATGGTAAATATATTCTATATTACGTTACATTTTGTTAATACTATAATTGAATAGATAATCAAATTAATTGTATACTTTAGACAACTACAAATGGTGGACATACAAAATTGCGGAACATAACTGTGAATCAGAGAAATGGAACAATCACAAAAGCAAAACGTTTAACAAGATCTATGAGATCATTATCCAAAAAGAAAGAAATGGAAGAGACATCTGTACCAATTGGTGACACTGGCAATCAACCATCATTTGGAACAAATACAAGCTTTTGCTAATAGATTTTTGATGAACAACATTTACTTTCAGTTAATTATTAAATTTTTATTACTCTTTAGACACAGAGAATCTAAGCTGAATTGTGACATATACATACATACGGAGAAACTGTTTGTCGAATTTTTAAATGGAGTTTATTTTATACATTACATTATTATTACTATCATTATTTAATGAACAAATCTATTGTTATTTTTCTTTAGCATAGTTTTATTAAATTCTAACTAAAATGCTATAATTTATACATAGATTCACAATAACTTTATACATTTTGTAGTTTTTTAGTTTTACTTTTTATGCTATACTGAAAATAAGTATTTTATTGGTCATATAATTGTTTTTACAAGTATGTTGTATTTAATAAGTAATTAATAACACAGCAGGTGTCTATGTAATTTGTATACACTTATTTTTATTTTTTAGTTATTAATTCACACTTCATCTGTTTTAGTGTTAAAATAACTATGAGTACACATACATGAGCCACAAATGCGAAATGAATTATAAATTTTAATTCATTGCAACAAATGCAACTAATATTATGAAAATATTATTTTATTAAACATTTACACAGATTTTCAAAATTTTACTTTTCATATTTCCGTCGTGATACATCATTAATTTTTAATATCATTTTACTATCTTTCTGTAAACGTTAATATGGAAAAAACTATACAAAAAAAGTCCCCATTTGTTTCGAAATATGAGTTACACATAAAAGTACTACAAAGTGATCAAATTATATGTACTACAATATATTACATTTTCTAGTCGCTATAGACTTATACTTCAAAACTAATTATTTCTTTAAAATTAGTATCTTACAAGTAAACATTAATAAAACACTTACAGAAAACATTACCGACTGGTGTAAACCACAATCTAATATATCGTTTCATGACAAAAAACCTCTATATAATCAATTATTATTTTCTAATTATATGTTTTTGCATAAAATAAAAGAGCAGATGACATTAATCGATACAATTAAGAGACGCGAATAGAAAAATATTTAAATATAGGTAACACATAGTCCATAAGTATTTTATTTCGAAGTAAATATATATTTCTGTTCTACACTTTAACAGGTCAAATTAAAATCTAAATAGTGAGTGAATTTTAGTACTTTAGTAACATGAAACTTTGTTCTAATAATTTGCCATTTTAAAATAATTTTTTTTTTATAAGAAATTCAAAATTAATGCTCAATCTTTCACAGTATATCAATATGTCAACTATAGTGTACCTTACTAAATATGTCAGTTTAAATTAGCCTCGTTACTACAATAAATCATTATAACGCTCTGTTACAGTAACAGATTTCATATTTCGTTAACGTTATTATTACATTAAAAGTTCTATAAACAACTCACTTGTGTCAAATTTCGCCGTTCTGTTTACATTAGAAATATTCGTAAAATGTTTTTCTGATCATTCGACTGATTAAAATTGTAGCTTAGGGAGGATATCACGAAAGAACTCACTGTACATTGCACATTTGAAATCGTTAAACAAATTAACCGAGAAGCAAATAACGGTCTCCTTAGACAGAATAATTCATCTGCATTTATAGTTTATTTGATTTTTAAACTGACATCGAAGAGAAATGTCAGCTCGAAGTTTTGTCGTCAGAAAATAATATCTATTAAAATTACTTTCATGTTTCAGTTTGATTTCTTCTCTTACTACATTCACACCAATTCATTCATCATCCTTCGATCATTTTAAGGCAGACAGATCTCATAAGTATGCGAATAAAATATATAGTAAACAATTTTTTGTTTCAAGTCGTGTAGCCGTAAAAAAAAACAGCACGGAATCTAAATATAAACGGTACATCGTTGTTAGTTTTCATTAGTATTTTTGAGTTTCATATTTACGAAATTTTTGTCAGTAATTTTATACTATTCGATCAATTTAAACATAATAAGAAATATGTTACTTAAACTACAGGGTACATTTTAATTGTATGTAATACTGAAAACGATATTACAATTTTTACAGTATATAAGAATATCAAATAATCAACAGCATTAATTTTAATTGACAAAAAGCATCAATTAATTTATTTCGATAAATCATCTTACAATGAATATTAATAATAACTAATTTACGATCAAGCGTATCTCAATGAGGCACTGCAATCCTCGTCATCCTTTCAATTACGATTTTTTCGTTCATATGTATATATATATATATAATAATATATATATGTATATATGAAAATCAAGTTATACCATACATTGTGTAATAGCGTTAAAAAAAAAACTATGAAATACTTTGTTCAAGTGGGTAGTTCTCTTGAGTACCTCACTTTTAAAGTAAATAATTTAAAAAGACATTTACTCGAATCGAATTAAACTAATTCAGGGATTATGATTTTTATGAGATCTGTATGCTAGGAGAGGTGAAATATGAATTTAGAGAGATAACCGACCGACAATTATTGATTTCACCTGAATTCATATATCTGTATACTATGTTCTGGAACATGTTTCAGATTCAGCGACTGATACCTGAAATAATAAATACTCGTTCAAAATTTTTTAGAACATTTCAGCTACGATTTTTAAGTGTTATCAATTTAACTCTCTCTACAAAATAATGTTACCATTCAGAACTGCGATGATAATAAAAACCTTCAATCGTGGCAGCAGATTTTTGGAAGCAAATGTAATAAAATCCTGCAAATGAGGCACCATTGATATCCTTAATGGTATGATCAGGAACTAGAAAGTGTTCCTTCCACCTCATAAAAACAAAATCTGTTCCCTTCAGAGCTTCATAATCGAATGTATCTGAATTGAAACTTTTGGCATATTGACAAAAAGATTCAAATTTGCTCTGTAATTATAAATAAAAGATTGACGCATGGCGGTAGGTTTTACTAAAAATACTAAATTGAGCATATGACAAAATACAAACCCAATGTTTTTTATCAACATCCTCGTCTGCATCCCATTTTCGAGTTAAAAAGGGATACTTCTTAGATATAATTTCACCGTCGAAAAATGTAGTCAAAGTTGGAAATTCTTCTGTTAAACCCTTAATTTTAAGATAGCCACATAAATAACTATTCTCTTCGTCTACGTGCTGCAAGAAAATAATGTTTAATACCTAATTTATATAAAATACATGTATATATTAACTGTTTACAAATCTCAATTGATCTATTATCTTGTTTACACGACACTTACGATAGAATTATATCGCGAGCGAATTAGAATGACTGAATTGTTCGCAGCACTTGGAAATATACTTAGAAATACGAAGAGATACGACGAAAATTGTCTTCATAGGTTACTTGAAATCCTCGATCATTTGAATGTGTAAACAATACGATTGATTGATCGCGATAGAACGAATAGTAAAATGTTGATAGAAAAATGAGCACACGATCAATCGTTGCGCAGTAGACAGATGTCAAAAGCAGAACAGAAATTTTGGACATTTGTCGCGCAATTTGTACAAAGGCGGAGAACTAACCTGTAAAACTACTTCTACGTCGTAACTGTTGCCTTTAGACTTTTGGGAACCTTGAAATCGTGAGCCGTTGTATAATAAAGATTTTGTGACACCCGGCTGCTTTGAGTTTGCGGGTGGTGGTGGTACTACGTCAACTTTCACCGGCATTCTCGGCTCAAGTGAACGTTCTTAAACTTTGCCCTCGTTGGGCGACAAACTCCTCATCACAAAACTCTCGCAATGACTGCCGGTAATTTTCAGGATATAGATGTATTTATACGAAGCCTCAAACCCAGACACACTCGCGATCGTAATTTTTATGTAAAGAACGTGCACGACATACCCTGAAAAAAGAACTGGTTTCCTTAATATACGTAAGCTATTCAAATTGTTTCTATTAAAAATGGGAAGCAACTTTTCCTTACCGAAACGAAAAACAACATTCGCTTGTTTTTCGCTATGCACGAGAGACACAGAAGTGCGGACTTTAGTTGTATATCACCGGATGTTCAGATTCGTACTACTTACCAATTTAATTTAGATATCAACTTCCTTCGATTCTTTCGAATATTATATTTACATTATCGATTTCTTTGGTTATTAATTTGTCAGTATCCAATAGCACGTATAAATCTAAATTATTTGCGAGAAACTGAGAAGGTTTATTCGAATTTATTATATTTGGAATTTATGCTTCCAATTTACTTTCCCGCCATAAAATATTCCAATTTTTATAGGTATACCACCTTTTTAAATTTAACACGAAATATATCAACGATTCGAGCATATTATTTAAATTAGATTCAGTGTAATGTAACGAAGTAATTTTTACGCTTACGAGGAAAATATTAAGGTATGGATTTGACTTGTCGTGAAAGCTATCTACTGAATCACGTCGGTTTCAAAGCAAGCATGGCGGATTTCAGTGACACGAATTCGCACGAAATGGCAGGAAATCATTTTGAAAAGCGTTGTAATAACCAGTGGGTTCGATTGAACGTTGGTGGAACATATTTTTTAACAGCAAAAACTACGTTAGCCAGAGACCCTAATTCGTTTCTCTATAGATTGTGTCAAGAAGATTCTGACCTTATCTCAGACAGGGTTAGTTTGATGCTTTAAGATAACCGCGAACTTTGAAACTATTCAAATGTTACTTTCATCTTTTTATTCTAAATATACATCTTATTTCCATTTTTTTTTTACAAATAAATAAATTATAATTACAAAGATTCATTTCATACATTGTTTTCAAAAACAACTGTACAACACTGTAATCTTTCAGCAATGTTACGATTTTACTAACTTGTTAAAATGATATGAAAGTTACATGTAATTTATTAATTATTAGTAACGTATGTTATTATATCAGAATAATTGAAAACTACTTGCATAGAATATAATAAAACGAGTACTGTTACATAGTAGATTGTAAAGTTTTATGTGAAAACATATATTGTTTACTTGAAGATACATACTAAATAAATAAATGTTTCAACTCTTTCGTTGTATAGGATGAAACTGGAGCGTATTTGATAGACCGTGATCCAACATACTTTAGCCCTGTTTTAAATTACTTACGTCATGGAAAGTTGGTGATTAATAAAGACTTGACAGAAGAGGGTGTATTAGAAGAAGCAGAGTTTTATAATATTACTGAATTAATTCGACTAGTCAAAGAAAGAATTTTATTAAGGGATACCAGACCACTACGTGATTCAAAAAAACATGTTTATAGAGTTCTACAATTTCATGAAGATGAATTAACTCAAATGGTATCGACCATGTCCGATGGATGGAAATTTGAGCAGGTATTAAATATAAATATCATTATTTCTTTTTTATAACCATTTTTTCAATTTTAACAATTTTAAATTATTACACATTCAAATAAAATTTAATTATTATTATTCATAACGAATTTAAGTGGTTCATCTTTATCTGTTTTAGTTAATCAACATAGGATCTCAATATAATTATGGAAATGACGATCATGCTGAATTTCTATGTGTGGTCAGTCGGGAATATGGGGCCAGTCAACTCAGTAGCAAGGAACAAGAAGCAACGGATCGTGTTAAGGTATCATTGTCGCATTCAAGTCTTTCACATCGTAATCTCAATCAAAATAATCACGCATAAATTTTTCATGGTCTCGCTAAGTAATTATATAGATTGTAGTATTGATTTTACAACCTTTTCCATTATATTGTATTTTTTAGTATAAAATCACGTCACTAATGTTACAAATTAAGTTTATATTTTGCTTATATCAGAGGTTCTTATTGATAGTTGAGTCTAAGAAATTGAGTTGATTGCAATGTTTATTTATTTAGAAAAGTTTAAGAATCTCTGGCGTGTTATCAGTATTACCTTATTGCATCATTATGTTTATTTTTATAAATATCATTAACCCATTTGCAATAAGATATACAGTGGTACAATGGTTCGAGCAACATTTCAAAATAATCACAACACGATTATGGTATGCGTATCGCTGATTTCGTGGTAAAATTTTCAATATAATGTAACCCATAACCTCTCTTGTTATGAATGGGTTAAATGAAATAAGACATTAGAATAAATTGAGTAACAAATTGTTACCATTTTACCGTTAGTACTTCAATAAATTAACACTTACTAAGAAACCAAAGATCATTTTAGAGACATGTAAAGTTTAAAATTGTGGTAGACATCTTCTATAAGTCACACTTCTTTAACGTAAATATTTTATTTTTGTATTTTTATGCATACAATTTTACAAATGTATTACAAATACTACATTTTGTAACACAAAATAATATGAAAGAGTGCCTTATAGTAGATAATAAATGTACACATTCACATTTTATTAGACAATTTATTTTATATTGTTCTATCTGAAACTTATAAGTATTTTTTTTTTATTTTTTTTTTTTCTTGTATTACATTTGTAATCCGAGTTAAAGTATATCTTAACATGACCGGCAATTAATTTTAATTTAAGTATCAAAGCTCTTTATACCAGTTTTTATAGTTTGTGCCAATTCAGGGGCCAATTCGCATGAGCATGTTCCGCCTCTGATATTTGCTATATGTACCGTACTGTTATTGTTGTATCGCATGCTATTCATCGAATAAAGAATTTTTTCTTTTTCATTGGTTTGGTTACTTTCTACCCTATATCCTGCATGACTCATTATTGCATGACCGAGTTATTTCATATGTTTTCCATTTTTTATTTGGAAGAAGTCACCATTTTGTTACGAGTAAAATTTATTATATAACAAAAGTTTTTTCAAGGTATCAAATTTCTAGATTAAATTTGTATTAATCAAAACAAAGTAATCTATAATATAATGGTGTCACGGTGCACAGTTTCTTCCCACTTTATTCACTTAGAAATTACCTGTATATTACAATAAATTTATAGAAATTGTAACGATATTTTAATGCAATTTATATTAAAGTTAAATTTATATAACAAATGCAGAGGCTGAACAATGCTAAAGTAATTAATAAACTTTGTTAACCATTTTGTATGATAAATTAAATATATCTGTTTTTTAACTTCATAGAACTTAATGGTATAATTTTTAACATAAACGTTTTTACTAGATTATCCTAAGTTTCAATCATTAAATTGTCTTTTAGGTTCTGCAGCAGAAGGGTTCTCGCATGTAATCTCTAAATCTAAATCCGTCCTTTTCTTTCTTTACTTCGTTTAATTAAATCAACTGTGCAGCGACAAGATGAAGACTGCTTTTGTTTCTACATTTACACGTTTAAGTTCATGCAAATCTTTATTACTCCATTTTTTCCTGTATGGTGGTAATACATACACGAGATAACGTGAAAAGGTACAATACCTTCTGTAGATATATAGTTATAATGTGACACCGTAAAATGAAGCTTTAAGAACCGAAAGTATCACACACCAATGAATAAATTTTTTTTTTTACCATTTGACAAGAATAGAAACGGATTGCAGTGACAAAGATAGCTTTTAATAATTCGAGATGGGATCATAAATTTTTTAATAATGGAGAAAATTTAATATTAAAGTAAAATTTTCTATCCCATTGATAAATTACGACGACTCCTTTTTAAAAAGGAACATACTATAACTAAAATGTTAATACATATGATTACCAATATTTGTTAAAGAAATTGTTACTTAGTTATTATAGAAATTATGTTTTAGTTTCATTAAATAGTTGAAAAGACAATAGCATTCATGAAGGCAATCTTTTTCATACAAATTTTTACAATGAATATAAATACTATCTCTAGTAGTAAACAGTTTATCTTTTTGTACCAAAATGTACAAAAATAATTTTTACCTTAATTATGTCTTTGTCGTAATGTTACCAAAATTACTTACATTTACATTGCTGCTATAAAATATAGGATAATGTTTGTATATCTTGCATAATAATTTTAATTATCCAATACAAAGTTATACCACAAAGGAATATCATTTTCAATAAAAGCAATGTATTATATCATTTAATAATACATGATGTATAAAATGAATAAAATTTGAATGTAAAATTTTTAATCCTATATGCAGAAATTCCTTTTACTATGTCACTGACAACGAGTCCAAGTCGGACTGCGACATAGCAAAAGTTATTACTGTAAAATTGTAAAACAAACAAAGGATAAAAGAGAAAATTCTAAACCATTTAACAGTAATTTTTCTTTTAAATTCATCTAATATTTATTATGTAACAGTTTCTTTCTTATAATGCAATCAAAGTAATAGATTTAAAGCAATGTCAAAAGATATATTATTTTCCATACCATCCTCTCTTTCTTTTTTTCTTTTATCCATAATGCACATACTCCGGATAAGTTTTTATCGTTTAAGTGTTAAAATTTGCAATACATGTTTGCAGTCTCAAAAATGAAAGCACTTTACAACAGAGATTAACATAGGTTGTCAATTGTTAAAGGCCTATTAAAGAAGTGTTGTAGACAATATATTCATAATTAAATTAAAAGCATTATTCATGAGAATAAAATTATACGTAGTATTAAATCGTCATAAGTACTGTTAGAACGATGTATGTATGTATCTATATACATATATGTATATGTGTATATATTAATATACTGCATATAAATATATGTAATAATAGTTTCGCAAGAAAAAATTTATTTCTAGTTACTAACGTGAAACAGTTCAGTGATACTATTAACTAATTACATTTTTACATTAACACGGTATAAGTAAACGCTATTTTTAAAAAAATGTATTACAATTCACACAGTGAAAAACTTTGTAATTTAATGGTAAGAACGAATCATACAAATTTATCGATTGGCTGATAATCACTCGTTTTCATACTAAAAAATATCAGGAAAATTAGGACCAATATTGATAATTCCCTGCAATGTACAGTGTTATTAATATCATGATATGATATTGTTTTGCAATTTAAATTCGCGTCATTAAGTTAATTGATATTAGTGTTCACTATTGTCACATTAAGCATATGGATATAACTCTCTGTATGTGAAAGAGTTTGTACTTTCATAGATATATTTCTAAATCCATTAACTGTTTAATGTTTATTGTTAGAGGAGATACTAGTATTTATATATATTTAAAAATAAATTTTAACACCGATAATTATTTTAAGTTAGATACAAGAGTGATTGTAGGAGAAAGTGTATAAATATAAGTGATATAAATGGGAGTTTATAGCATCGTTATCGTGGTGGTAAAAGAAAATAATTCCACTTAGAAAAAGTGTACTCATTTTGTGATTATTTTTCAATTCATATACGTTCACGATTATGTGAACATGTCTATTTAATATTTAATTTTACATAAGTATTTCGTCAAGACTGTATTTTACGATATGTAACCAAGTTTAATAGTTTTAAACTCAGCTCATGCATATTTAACACTGACAATTAGTATACAAAACGAATAATATCGAATTGTATAATTTATATTTTTTTCACGCTTCATTACACTTTTTGTCTTTAATAGAAAAAGATAAATAATATAATTTGTTTTTACTTTATCGTTATAAAATAAACAAAGTAAACAACTATTTCTACATAATTAAATTTATAAGACACAATTCAAATTCATCCAAATCAAGATTTTCACTGCAATATTACATAAATAACTATTGCTATTCCTGCATAGTAATATGTTACTTTAATTATTACATGAATATATCTATATATATAAACTATATTCATAACACAAATTTTATAAGAATAAGTATACATGCAGTAACTATTTTAATGGTATAAATAAGTTTTTCCTACACGAAACTTACACTTTGATAACAAAAAAGTCATTTTAGTTCCTTTTGTAATAATGAAATAAATAAAAGAAATATTAATTGAATTATTAAAATTAAGAATACTGTGTAAGACTAATACATGGTTGAAAAGTGATATGAACTCCTCGGTCATTTTATATAAATGCACTATAACGAGATTATCAGTAAATACTAACATAGTTTTATTTATTTAGTTACATTGTGCTTTAAAACAATTTTAATTGTATCGTAGGACACTTAATATAAATTACTATGCAGTAGGTTCTGTAGCGTAATTTACGATAAGTTAATGTTAACAAAATAATAATACTTTATCGTGTACAATTTGTTTTCAAATAAATAGGATTTAATTTTTGTAAGAACATAATCAAGAGAACGATCAGTTTTTTGTGTTAATGTAAATTTGCAATGTTTCGCGCATTAAACAAAATGAGTTTCTGTGTAAGCCATTTAAAATACATATTTTGATTATAGTGTATTATATGTATTATTCTTTGAGAATATATCAAAAGTAATTGTTTGTATTAATTGTAATTCATTTCAAATAAACAAATAATTACACAATTAAATACCGTTTGATGAATATCAAATATTATACAGCAGTGTCTTCCAAAGTAGCATACACAGATCCTAGGGCAGGTGCCTTAAACTCCAAAAAAAAAACAACTGTCCAACAAATGTAATAATAATTGCTCTTTAGGAAGTAAATACTTATTGTAAGAAAAACTTTTAGGATTATTATGTTAATTATATGGATTTTTAAATTAATAAATTTGTTATTTATTAAAAATATATTATTTACAGAGTAGTACAAATCATAAATTCTTACAAAAAATTACAATTATATGTATATGTTCAAGGCATATTGGCTATTGTTTTTAGCGGTTGATCAAGATATCTTGCTAGAGCTTGTGCTTTTTCCCTTAATAAACCGAATCCAACATTTTCTTTTGCATATAAACATAACAGCAAATTTGCTACTTCTGTGATCACAACTTTGCCCTCCTATAGCATAAATATTTCAATTTTTTTTTATAAAAAACGAAACTAGTAGAAATATACATAACAAACTTATATAAGCTTAATATAATAGTAAAGTATCTGTTAATTACCACGCAATCCATTAATACAAATTGTAATTCGTCCTCTTTAAATGCATTTCGTCCGTTCTTTTCATAAGCGGACCAGATATTGCTTGTAATTGCAGCAGTCACTCTTGCATCTTTATCTCCGTAACCACTGTAAGCTAATAAACCACCATCTCTATTTAATAATCTGAAACATGTATTTAAGAAGGAAATTTAATAATGTTTACAAATACTAATATTTTTAATTAAATAAAAAGATATTTTGCAGATGTATAATAGAGGTATGAATAACATATTGTATTACGTAAAATAATAGAAATAATTTTGATAAAGAATAATATTTATAATGATGTATCATGGTTCACGTACAAAGTGTTTTCCACTCCGCCTGTATTGGCTTGACTCAATACTTGTGTAAGAGCTTTTGGTTTCAACATAGTTTCACAAACAATAAATATAAGTTTGTATTTATCGTTGATACTTTATAAATTATTTTCAATCGATTTCACACTGATTTTAATATTAAACCGTAAGAAAGTGAGAACGTCACTTTTTGACAGTTATATTCCCTAAAACACAGTAGAAGGAATATCCCTAACAAGTATTAAGTTTGTAAATAAAAGTTCTTTATGTACTAAACTACGATTGTGAAGCATTTTCACTGTATAATATACGCCCAAATGAAATAAATAATAATGCAAGTACTTCAGTTTGTATTCAATACAAAATTAATTATGTTTAATGTATTACGAAAATTCCTTAGGCTTTAAAGTATCCGCGATCAACTAACGAATTTCCTTTAAACTATAACAGCAAATATTTCATAAGCCATTTAACATCGATTTTGCAACTGTCGTTATGTAGTCATTTATTTTATTATTTATTTATCGCCCAAGTTTGTAGTGAAAATAGTTCCCACTGCTACTGCCAAATGACGGAACCAACTATCATTATCGTGGCCATCTAGCGTTGAAGAGGCCGAACTAATTTTCGGAATTTGGTCAGCGCCTCTATCAGGAAAATGCCCAAGTTTGTCGAGAAATAGTTCCTTTTTTCACCGCTAGATGGCGCTTTTAGATGGTAAGTACCGACATGATGGTAATATACCGATAGTGTCGGTAAAAAAAACATTTTCACTACAAACTTGGGCGTTTTCCCACCGATGACGCCACTGGTGCTAAATTTCGCTCACTGAGCGGCTAAGTGAGCGTTAATCGTTTTATCAATTTTATATAAATGAAAACCATATCGTTAGCATCCTCTGCCAAGAAATTTGGTAGTTTGAAAAAAATGACAGATTCTGGAAAACCACCGTTACTTTTCGAAGTATTTAGTGAATGTCAAACAACAAAAGCTAGAACAGGAAGAATGAGTCTCGTTCATCATCACGTAGATACACCAGTATTTATGCCAGTAGGAACACAAGTAAGTTAGTTGAATAATTATAAATTAGTTATTTAACATATATACTGCAAAGTTAATATTTTAGGGCACTTTAAAAGGTTTACTTCCTCAACAATTAGAGCAACTAGACTGTCAGATTATTCTTGGAAATACATATCATCTAGGAACAAGACCAGTAAGTTGAGATTATTTAAAAATATTTTAATACATAGTTTTTATCTGATAAAAGATCGTTTTCTAGGGTCTCGATGTTTTAGAAAAAGCTGGGGGATTACACAATTTCATGAATTGGAAAAGAGCTTTATTAACAGACTCTGGTGGTTTTCAGATGGTATCGTTATTAGAACTTGCTAAAATTACAGAGGAAGGTGTAAAGTTTAAATCGCCGTACAATGGTAGTCAAAGTTTCGAAATAATAAAAATAAATTCATGTTTGACAATGTAAAAAAATTGAGTAGAGTCCAACAATTCTCTGATATTATTTCTTAGAATCTGATTGCATGCTGACGCCTGAACACTCTATACAAATACAGAATGTAATAGGTGCAGATATAATGATGCAACTCGACGACGTGGTTAAAACTACATTAACAGGACCAAGAGTAGAAGAAGCTATGCACAGGTATATATCATTTAGTTAGACATATAAGTAACTACATTACAAATTTTTAAAAATATGTTTACTACTTAATGTATAAATTTAGAACAATTAGGTGGTTAGAAAGATGTTTAGTAGCACATCAGCGACCAAATGAGCAGAGCATATTTCCGATTATACAAGGAAATCTGGATCCTAAACTTAGATCGGAATGTGCAAATCAAATGATTAAATATGAAGTCAATGGTTACGCGATAGGCGGATTAAGGTAATAATTCGTAAAGTAGCATCGGTTAAAAATAATACTTATTTTCTTAATGGTTATTATTAGCGGAGGAGAAAGTAAAGACGACTTTTGGAGAATGGTACACCTTTCCACGGATATACTTCCAAAAGATAAACCTCGTTATTTAATGGGTGTTGGATTTGCGATTGATTTAATTGTTTGTTCCGCGTTAGGAGTAGATATGTTCGATTGCGTGTTTCCCACAAGAACTGCGGTATTTATATTTACTAATCATTGAAAATAAATAAACTTAACCATGCCATTTATTAATGGATATGTAATTTTTCTAATATATGTAAAAATCTTTTTTAGAGATTTGGCTGTGCATTAGTACGTACTGGACAACTCAACTTAAAGACCATTCAGTATAGCAACGACATGAGACCGATAGATGAGTCGTGTGAATGTAGTACATGTAAAACATATACACGGGCTTATCTACATCATATTGCAACGGTAGAAACAGTTGCATGTCATTTATTATCCGTTCATAATATAGCGTTTCAAATGAAATTAATGCGAGATATTAGACAAAGTATCAAAGAACAAAATTTTCCAAGATTTATACAACAGTACATGTTAGATTTATATCCAAATAAGGAATATCCTTCGTGGATAATCAATGCCTTAGAAGCTGTTCACGTTAAATTATTATAAAAAAGAAAGGTTAGATTAATTTTTATAAATATACTATACATAAATACTTAATTAATTCTCACAGAAACATACATCTCCAATTAATTTAATTAATAAGAACTTCGATTATCAATGAAGATAGTAAATTAACAGTGTACTGGTACTTGTACTTGTACATTTGTACTTGTAGTTTACATTCCATACATTAAAGCGGTATAAGTCTTGAATTTTTAAGTCATAAGTGTTCTCTGTTTCAAACGTAATTTTCTATTTTTCAAGACTATTAATACGTTAGTATGTTAGGCACAGATTACGAATAACGCAAACAATTTCATCACATAAAATCGTCCGAATCATATCCGCTATTCTCCGTGTTCGATATCATATTAGATGTATTGAACAAAGAATTGTAACTCCTAAAAAAGTATAAGACAGTCATATTTTTAAAATTCTTCAAATAAATAAAAGAAATGTATGACTTGCCTCATATCTGCTTCCTCTTTTCTTTGCTTCTCTTTTGCTTTCTCCTGTTCTTTTTGTTCCTTCATAAGTTTCTTTTTATCTTCTCGTTCGTTTCTGTCGCGTTGTTCTCTTTCCGCTCTAAAATTTACTTGTTCCGAACGTTTAGTTTTAATTAATCGATTGACAATACTGTTTATTCGTTTGGAAACATGAATTTTATAAACATCTTTGTCTTTATGAAAACCAACTTGACCTACTTCCATACCCTGAGTCTTTTTTAAATTGGACCACATTGTATATACTACATCAACATCGTTTATCTTATTACCATCGATACTATTCGCTTTTACTAATTGCGCAGCATCTTCTAAAACTGTACTCGGTATGTCGTCTATCGTTTGACCCTGTAAATTATACATAAATTTATGCATACATTAGTATTATTAACGAAATACAAAATATTTACCGGATGAAGACGAAGATATACGTGCGCCGAAGAATATTTATCCACGTGAAACCAGACATCCTCTGGCCATCCCCACTTTATGAGATCTTCATCTATGGAACCATACATTTAAAGCACCGTAAATTAATACAGTATCATCTTCTATACATCATAGTTAACTAATATTTCTAACTCACTTTCATATTTATCGACTCCCATAAATAATGTCACTGGTGGCTGTACAACTGAAATTTTTAATGAACCATTACTCTAACCTTATTGTCCATCATTATACACATTAATTAATATCATAAAATAAGAAAACTGTTGAATATATACACTATATAAATGTAGAGTAAATGTCATGATAAATATATAAAGTGATACCTTCACTTGTAAAATAGTAAACCATTATTGCGAAAAAAATAAATTAATCACGTGTTACAATAATATCTGTCAAACTCCCAGTCGATACTAGCGACCACTAGCGACATTGAACCATGGAGTAGTTGCGCAGGAGGTAAACTGGCGCCACCAACGGACAGTAACAAATAACAAATTAATTATTATTATTACTGTAATAATTTATGAAATCTTTCACTATAAATTTATATTTAAAATCTTTATTAAATATTTAACAGTCCTTTAAAACAATATTAATTAGTTGGATATCGATTCATGTGAATGGCATGTTTTTCAGTATAATATGTTCTAATTATTCGATATAGTACAGGTGATACTTCTGGATCGTTAATCCAAACATCAGTAGATGTTGGAGTCTCCAGTATAGATAAATACACTACAAAAATTATGTAAAATTTATACGTATTAATAAGAAAAAAAGAAAAACTAATCTCACCTAGCAACATTCTAGGGTTCGTAAGACTTAACTGAACCCGCGGACTATTCATAATCGCTTTATAAATTGGACTCTCAGGATCGAGTCCTTCACCTAAATCCTGTAAACTACGCCTTCGTTCTCCGAGCAACCATTCACACTGGAAAAAAGTAAAATATTGAACTTAAAATTCAATTGAGTTAACGTGCCACTACTCACAGCATTAGTCTGATCATTTCCAGTAATTTTTAGTGCATCAATAATACTTGTTTCTTCGAATCCCATTTCTAGAAGTAATTGTACCGCTTTAGAATCGGGTTTGAAATCCATTTTCTTATAGCGACGAAAAATTTCTAGTAGAAGATCTACTATACTGACTAAGTTCCCATCTTTCTTCAAACTTTGACTTTCTGTATGATAATTGCCATTTTACTTAGGTACAAGTATGTACGGAAGTTGAGTACTGACTTCTAATGTTTAGCATAATCGTTTATTGAATTCGTTATTTATATATTGCTAAAAGGTTTATATAAAATAAAATATAATAAGACATTCTTGGGCAATACCTCCTTTAAATAATTCAATACATGTATCTTTTAAAGATTTCTTTCTGGCACTAGTAGACGAACTGGGATCTGCAACATATTTATCGGTATCTCTTTCAATAGTTAACAGGTCTAAATCCTTATCGTTATCATCATCGTCATCTGGATCATTTTGATGGTCTATTAGCCACGTCAATGCTTCTGTTATATTTGATCTATAATAAATTTGAAGTTTATTTTTTTTAACTTGTTATGACTCATAAATGCAGAATTAATGAGTACATGGGTTGAAGCATAAGTTTTCTTATTTTCTTTGTATGTTAATGCAATTATATTTTATAACGATGATCAGCGCATAACCTCTAATTCTATTTACATAAATATACACAGTGACTTCATGTATTTAATACAAATTGTATAGTAGTTTTTCATACAACATACTTTCGTAAACAAAGAGCTTTTAAAACTTTCTTATGAGAATAACCCATTTCCATAAGAGTTTTCACAGTATTTTGGTCGATAGTTGGTTTACATTTAGCTTTGAATTTTTCTTGTAAAATCTCGTAAAGCCTTTGCGTTTCTGAACTATACATCAAAATTTTTGCTGATGCTTTTACAAGAGATATCAAGATTTTCCGTAATTCGCTCTGAAGCTATAACGTAAAACTTGAAAATTTAATTTCTATTACATGAAATTTAATTTCTATTATATGAAAAACATTGTAATTAAATATACTTACTTCCACACAACAATCACTGTATGACATAGGTCGAGGTGGATTACATATTGGTAAATTACTAGTTACTTGTAATATTGCTTCTTCGTTTGGACCTTTTAATGTTTCTTCGAGCATGTTTTCTTTTACAGGTACTGGACGAATTTCAACTAATAGTAATGTATCTACAAAAGTAGAAGATCAAATGGACATTTCACATGTTATAACCTAATATCTTTACACTGATAATTTACCATTTTCGCTAATTTCTTCGTCGTTTATATTACGGTCATCTACAAGTTGTTTAAACTTGGATGAATGTACTAAGCGGAATTGGAGCTGTAATTTTGTTTTATCATGACTATAAAAATAATTCACTGCAGCTGTTTTGATTATTTCTATAGTAAAGTCTGGTTTTGCTTTAATGTTTGTGATGTTACCTTCGAGGCTAAATAAATAGAAATCATTTGTTAGTAACAATTTATCGATATTTATGATTGTGAAAAATGATATACCTTATAACATAAATTGACAAATAATTTTCTGGTAATACCGGTTGAAGCATTGTACTATTATTTTCCAAGTGGCCTGGGAAAATTACACGGTCAATTTACATTATCACTCATCATTGCTTGTCATCAACGTTATCAAACCATATCAAACGTCATCTCCAGTATGATAGATTGATAAGTACATAGGCAGAGGCAGATGGCACCATCGTCGACACGGGGATCCGCTGACCGAATTTGACATCTCTGTATTTACATTGGGCATGTAACCTTAAAGGGTACATGGGTTGATGCATAAGTTTTCTTATTTTCTTTGTGTGTTAATGCAATTATATTTTATAACGATATAACTTGTGCGATAACGATAGTAAGTGCACAACCTCTAATTCCATGTAACCTTTTCGAGGTTATCTTTGTAGTATCGAATAATATTTGATCTTATTTATTATTTAATGTTACTTATAATTGATATTATTTATTTCATTCAAATTTATTACTTAAAATTATACTGACATAATGACAGGATCGAAATTGCAGGAAATTGTTCAACCTTAACAACAGGAGAACAAGTAAATATTTTGTTAACGTTATAAGTTATCAAAATGGTTGAAGAATCAGGATGTGGCGAACTACAACAATTAGTTCAAGAGGAAGAATGCGAAGAACCATTAAGTCATGGTGGAGAAGCCACACCACCTTCGACACCAGCAAGGTCTAAACATCCAAGTAAAAATGATACACATAGTTCTCACGTATCGGTATGAAGTTTATATTTGCTTCTATATATCCGTAATTTCATATAAAATTAATAAATGATAACAGTGTAAGCTACTTGTTCCAGCAACAAATATTATGGGAAAGTAATACGCAAACATCACCAATTGTTAGCAAAGGTAGTTCTGGTCAAGCGACAAGTCAAGGATCTATGGTTTCTGGAAGAGCTGTGAATCTTTCAAATTATGGTAATCAATCGCGTCTAAGTTATATGAACGAGAAAGAAAAACAGAGACCAAATCGACCTGAACCTTCGAGAATTAATCGTCAACATAAAGGTAATTCTATAAGTTAGTAAACTAATATTTCTAAATGTATTTATATTAATTTTATTTTAATTGAAATTACTTCAATTATGAGTTTTATGCTATAAGTAATATCCGTATTATTTTTGTTATATCCTTTTACATCGAATTTATAATTTTTCATGCTCACCTTTTTAAGTTTGTACATTCTCATTACATCAGTTTGTTTGGTTGTCTTTTGGTATTATAAAATGAAGGTATGGCGCCATGCAAACATCATTGCTTTTTATCAGAAGTTCCTGATGTTCGGCGTATGGAACAAGCTTTGTTACAGCTTTTGGAAGATTTTCATAGCGGCAGTTTACGAGCATTTGGTGCGTTAAGTATACCGTTATACGCAAAACATAAATCTATATTATTAAGGAATCTTGTAAATAAATAGTATTGATTTTAATTTAGGGAAAGACTGCAGTATGGAGCAAATGACTGAAATACGGGAGCAACAGGAACGATTAGCTAGACTTCATTTTGAGTTAGGTCAAAAACAAGAAATAGGTGGAGATCAATCGGATCTTCGTCATTCGAGTACTAATATGCGGAATTTATTGCAACGTCTCCAACAGCTTAGTGTTTGTATCGAAAAATTACACAGTAAATGATTACAAATTTTACATATATTATATATATATAAAATAGGTTTGATTGCATTGATTGATCTGCTTTTAATGCGTTAAAAACTATACATTTTCATGTTTTTATACATTGTTGAAGTAAATAAATGTTATTTTCAAGAACATATTTACATATCTATTGAATTTAATATCTTATTTAAACATTTTCATAATATTTTATATAACCTTACAATATATATATTTAACCATATTATTCCAAATTAAATAATAATTACATATTAAGTCTGTTTTGCGGAGGTTAATTGTTGTAATATAATACAATGTGAAATAAAATGTTTTCTGAAATACTTTCTTGTTCTACAATTTACTTTGACTTTTATTCAATTCGATAAAATCGAATAATAAATAAATGTTTTACGTTTATGTTATAAATTATTAATATACAAAATGACCTGTTTTATGGCTTTAAAAATAAATACATAAATATTATATAATTATCGAACTGTTTCAATATGACTTTAATAAACATTATATAATTATATATTATTTAAAAATAAATGAAGTACGTCTAGAAGTCATAAACCAGTTGTTTTGAAATGTAATTATTACCTAAGAAATTCAACTACAAACTAAAATGTGTTCTTTTCATGCATAATAAAATCTCGAGTTTAAAAGAAGAATGCGTTTTACGAAGAAATTTCAAAACAATATCGTGCCCAATTTTCGATCTTCTCTGAACTCTGAGCTGCTTTTAAATATTCGGAAGTTTACACGCAGAGCGGAGAGCCTCATTTCCGTTACCCTTATAACATCAAACTATGTTTCTTGCTAGAGATTGATGTCATGTAATCTAATCATTTCGAATTTATCGTAGCAAAACTCTAAGGAATTGGATTCGTTATTATTTTAAAAGTGATCGTTTTATCTATTTCGTTACGTCTGTTAAAAAGGATTGGTTTTCAATGTTTGCTTTCCAATCGCATAATCAGGTTCGTATGCTACCACACAAACGTATTAGAATCGTGTTAGGTTTTTTTTTAAGTTTATTAAATAGCTCACCATATTATTTTTCACCACGCAATTAAAAACTTTACAAGTGACTCTTTTATTCAAATTTGCTTACGTTTTTTTTCTATTTCATAACCTCATCTTGTGACTGCATATACTGCTAACATTTATATCATTGTTTTATATTTAATTTTACAATATGGTGGAGATCAATTTGAAGAATGTTATGCTATGATTTCTATGTATATATGTATACTTTTATTTTACTTTTGAAAAGAGAATGTAGAAAAATGAAATATTATAAAATCATCTATCATGATGTTACATTTTTAGGTGTTGTATCATCTGACACAGTTAACTTCAGCAGTAAATCCGAAATCTACAGCATTCCCAGTCAAAGTTAAGAGACAAAATGAATTCAAAACAACAACAGAGGACGCAGCTTGTAATAGTTTGGCAGAAGTAAGTTATTACATTAAAGTTATTAAATTAAATTATAAAATTCTAATAATAATCTATCAAATTTTTGTGTTTTATTTCAGGCAACAAAAAGTTATATGGAATTACCGATAAATAAATTGAGTACATACAATGTAATTACGCCGCTTGATATAAAAAAGAATAATGTTTGGGTAATATTAGATCAACTTTCTGCGAGAATTTTTAAAAGAAACATAGGAGTAAATAATAAATGGAAAGTTTCTTACGTATCGGGAGCAAATTTTACAGAAAACAAACAAAGATTTCCTTGTGCACAACTCACAGAACCGATCATTTTACCTGTTATATATTTATCATCGAAACAGTATCACAGAACATTATGTTCTCTTTGCGTTAAAAACCCTTTCAATTATCATGTACAAATCCGTAGTTTTAAAACAAAGCGTAACGTAAGCGTAGAATTGGAAAGACAACCATCGATTATAAGCAGGTTCAAAAAATGGATTACTCATTCTTTAGAAACAGTAAGACAATATGTAATTAGTTTATAATTCAATTATAAATTAAATTGTATAAATATAAATGCCTTTTTTATTCCACAGAATACGCATGGTTTGAAAGAATCGGATCTCGAAAGAATGAAACATATATTGAGTAGTACTGAAGTGTCACCCGAAGAACATAACAAAATCAAATCAGCTTTTATCGAAGGATACGAAGCAGGACTTCAACGTCGTGTACGCGTACGTTCTGTATGGCAAAGAACAGTACTTAATTTAATATTTGGGATTTTCTTTGCGCTAGCAATTTTGTATGCGGGTCTGTAGATTCAATACTTTGAAAAGCCTTATTTAAGAAATTTGGTATTAATAGATAAAAGCTTACTTTTTACAGGTTACAAACCAGGAAGTATATTTCAGTATCCCATGGGTCAAAAATCTGAGATTAATCCAGAAACAATTCAAGTAACTTTCAATGATGTTAAAGGAGTAAGTTATAGTTCTATGAACAAAATAAAAATATGAATATTAGTTCACCTTTCAAAAAGTAGTATACATTTTTGTATTTGTACAATTAGGTTGAAGAAGCTAAGCAAGAGTTGAAAGATGTAGTTGAATTTTTGAAAAGCCCTGAAAAATTCTCCGCGCTTGGCGGAAAATTACCTAAAGGTGTATTATTAGTGGGTCCACCAGGGACGGGAAAAACATTATTAGCGCGTGCAGTAGCTGGTGAAGCTGGTGTACCATTTTTTCATGCAGCTGGACCAGAATTTGACGAGCTTCTAGTAGGACAAGGTGCACGTAGAGTGAGAGATTTATTTAGTGAGTCATCCTTCATTTAAGCTCGCATAGATTAAGTTTGACCAATTTATTCACGGTTAATTAATTCTTTTAGAGGCAGCAAAGGAAAGAGCACCCGCTGTAATATTTATAGATGAAATTGATTCTGTCGGCGGAAGACGAACAAATTCAGTTCTTCACCCATACGCGAATCAAACTATAAATCAATTGCTTTCAGAGATGGATGGGTAAAGTAAACATTTTATCTTTTTTTTTTGTTACGATGAAGGTAGAGATGCTCCATCTCAACGTATAAATCTCAATTTGATTGTTAATTATAATTCTTGCGTGTCGTAACTTTACGCATTGGATATTGAATCTTTTTCTTTTAACAATAGATTTCTTCAAAACGAAGGTGTCATAGTACTAGGCGCAACAAATAGACGCGATGATCTGGACAACGCATTGATGCGACCTGGTCGTTTCGATGTAGAAATTTATGTAAATATACCAGATTTTATTGGACGGAAAGAAATTTTAGATTTGTACTTATCAAGAATATTAACGCGAGATGTTGATATAGACTATTTAGCCCGATGCACTGTTGGATTTACAGGCGCTGATATAGAGAATATGGTATGCTCTTTTACACACTTTTTTTCATTATTTTATGCAGGGTATTTCTTTAACGTTTATTCACGTTCCTTTAACGTAAACATCTAGAGCAGCACTGTTCAAACGATATTCCACAACCATCCGCCGTTACCATGGAATATATAATACATATATCTGAATATATGCATGCGTGGCATTTGACTTTTTTCGTATTTTTAAAAGAGTCGGAAATATTCTAGATGCTCACGTTGAAGGAACCCTATATAGATGAGTAAAGTATTACTTTTAACTTTCATGTTCTACTTTTTTTTTCCTTATTCTCTACCTGTTCAATTTGTTAAAGGTAAATCAAGCAGCTTTACGAGCAGCAATAAATGATGCAGATTATGTAACCATGAAACATTTGGAATATGCTAGAGATAAAGTAGTACTGGGTCCAGAAGGAAAGAGGAGGATGTTAGACGAGGAAGCCAATCGTATTACAGCGTTTCATGAAGCAGGACATGCGTTAGTTGCATATTACACTAAAGATGCTGTGCCAATACATAAAGTTACTATCATACCCCGTGGAGCTTCTTTAGGACATGTAAGTATTACAAGTATGAAACTATAACAAAAAAACATAAATTTTACATTTACAATAATTGCTTACAACAAGTTACTCCTTGACTTTTAGACATCATTTTTACGAGACAAAGATGTATTTCATATAACAAAGTCACAGTTATTAGCTAATATGGATTCGATGATGGGTGGCCGTGCCGCAGAAGAATTAGTTTTTGGAACTGATAAAGTAACAACAGGAGCGTCAAATGATTTTGAAGTATGTAACATATTTTGTTTATTATATATTATATATTTTCCAATTAGTATTAATAATCATATATTTCCAGCAAGCAACTTCTATTGCTGAGCATATGGTCAAAAGTTATGGCATGTCAGAAAAAGTTGGTTTTAGAGCGTATTCAGATTCTAAAAAACTAGAATCGTTTGGAACTAGTGAATACGGCCCTAGTACAAATGAACTCATCGACAGCGAAGTGAAACGTCTTCTACAAGTAAATTTATTCATTATACTATACCAATGACTCTGCGTATTACTTAAAAATATTAAGTTTTAAATTTCTTTCATTACTTTTCAGGAATCGTATGAACGCGCGAAGACAATATTAAAGGTACACGCAAAAGAACATAAACAATTAGCAGACGCGTTACTTAAATACGAAACATTAGACGCTGAAGATATAAAAAATATAGTGAACGGAAAGACAACTCGAATTGAAACTATCAATAATCAGCCACCAATTATAGATCCATCTTCTCATGTATTATAATTAGGATATCGAAATTCAATTTTAAATAGAGATTAAAATAAATTATTTGGTATATTATCACATTTTATGATAATACTTTATACTTCTTTATTGTATTACTTACGTTTTACAATTTGAAATACACGCAGAATTATTAAATTTTGATCAAAATGTAATGGAACTTTTCGATTTATGTCTTTAAGGTATGTAAGTTCAATCGTTTTATTTAATTACTTATATCATTAATATATATTGTGCTTCCTGTAAAAATTCATGTAAATTTACTTTTGATACAACTATTTTCTTTTTTGCTGAGATTCAATAGACTCGGAACTGCATAGAATTGCACTATGGTTGATGTGGTTGGATTATTTATCTTAGCTAAATCTATCGTATCTAACATATTTTGATTGCCATTACCAATTCGAGTTTGTTAATTTTATTCCGAATTCGAGAATATTAGAATACGTTTTGTTCGAGGTTATTCGCAAAACAAAAATTTGAAACTTATTTTCTTTAGATAAATAGTTTGTATAAAGTGGACTGCGTTCATAAGATGTAACATAATTTTACAAATTTGAGAAACCGATGTACAATAAATAAACTTAAAACAAAACAAGTGGGTGCGTGTAATGCCGCGCGTTACAAGTGTAATTTCTTGGACGCAATGGTGAAATTTTATTAATTTTTCCCAGATATTTGGAAGATGATGCAAGGGACTCGCGCATCATCTTCAAAATATCTTTTAGTAATTCAAAGTTGGATAATTAACTTATAAAGGATCAAAAGGGAGTTACTTTCTCATATTCCTTTGCAACACTTTTTTTTTTTTTCTAAAAAAGAACTTTTATTTACAAAGCAAATTAAATTGCCAGTGACACTAGCACATGCAATAGGAATACCGCTTTCCTATTGCTTAACATAGTCCACCTGACATTCGACCATACAAAATGGGTAGAGGAATTTTTTTTAACGAAGCAAATGGATCTTGAAGAATCCAAAAAAACGATCCTTCGAAGATCGATAAGCCTCTGGAGCAGCGGTAGCCACATAATATCGCCAGGTCCACCTTTCATGTATCGAAAGTAATACGTATCGTTGAGAATAAACAAAACGCAGATCGTTTAAGTGTAGCAAGATTATTTATATTATTAATATTTGACGGAAAATAAGCAAGGCGAGTTTTGTTTTCGATAACTATTATAAAAGTAACTTGCAAGCATTGTACTTGTTTCATATTCTTGCAAATGTCAATGTACCTTAGTAATTGATGTATAGAACGTTCTTTAAATATAATGATACAGGCACATAAAATTTGAACAAATCAAATTAATAGAGGTTCGACAACAATTTTTAAAAAGGATGATCGATGGATCTTGTTTTATGAAAATTATTCCGTTCTACGTATTTCTAATAGTGACAATTGATAAATTATTGCATACTACGATTACGACATACATTTTACTGTTCTATAAAATTGTCCTACCCATGCAATATTATTAATATCCGAGTAATGATCCATTTGTACCCCATTTTTTTCTCCTTCGAAATTTGTATCGTTGAAAGAAATACTACCTTAATTGAAATTGCACTCGTACAGAAATATATTACGCCGCATTATGGAACTAAGTATTGATTTTTGTAGGAAATAGAAAATCACCGATGAATCGTAACGGATAATAACTTATAGATGGATGAACTTCCGATGGAGGCAAAAAATACAGTGCAAAGTTAGATTGTATTGTAATTTAGTTATACTATGCCCATTCAAACAATCTTGTCTCGTTAGAATATTTTCGTTTCCCTTCAAATTACATTGTATAATGCAAAATGATATCCATGATTTCATACAGACAAGACTGTTGTTGTTATTACTTTGTTTAAATATAGCTATATCTATTGACTGTTCGTGTAAATATGAATGTATACATGTTTCAATATAATTTGTTTCTGCATTTTCATTTTATAAATCAGTGCTGTTACGTTACACTTCTAGATATCAGTATCAATTTTGACGATTTACTTCCATTCTCGTGTTCTTAATTGCATGAGCAACGTTCGATATTTATAATAATATGTATCGTAAATATCTATCGATGAGAATAGTTTTTCGAACAAACAAACAAAAATATAGTTATTGCACTAGTTGCATGAAAATGCTTCGATATCTGTATCTAGATAAATTTAAATCATTAATCGAACAGCACAGACAAACTCTAATTATACGATATAATATTGAATAATTCCTATCTAAAATCTTTTGTGCGTATAACAACAAGTAATATCGTAATACATGACTTTACTTACGAGTTACAAATAGCTATACTATTACAGAAATTTCCAAGATCTTCGATCATTTGGTCAAGTTAACGAAAGTTATTCATTTTGTGTAATAACTTTCTATACTTGCACGATTATATTCCTTTTTTTCGTCATTTTTTTCTTTTTCACAACTTGAAAGGTCGACGTTTTTTTTTTTCCAAATCACTACTTGGTTCATCGGATGTTTGCGTCTGTACAATTCACAACTCGCCTTACAATAAGATTACCGTCTTATGGTCGTTCAATATTATAAAATATTTGCACTACGCATAACTCATTTTATAAAAAAAGTGTGTTCAATGTATTTCAGACTGTGTGGGAAGCCAAGTTTGGTTTTGCTTATACGAATGTTTGTATTATGATTACAAAAAATGTTCATTAACCCTTTGAAGTGTCGCTAATATTTTACTCTTTTCATTTCTAATTTACTTCGTTTTCGATAATGTTGAATCAAAATAGCCATAGAAAAATATACTTTATTCATATTTTTATAATACCTCAGACTTAATGTTCTGCTGTTTTTCAATTTTCGTTTTGTTCGTCTCGTTACTTCATAATATGCTTCATGATTATTTTCAATCGAAATGAATTTTTCTCCAAATTTAAAAAATATATTTCGAACATTTAGATTATTACGTTTACTCGATGTATGCTTCAAAAGGTTAATACAGACACGTATGTTTTAAACTTTAAATCATCGTACATTATTTAAATTCGCAAGATTCGACATTTTTCAGATTCCCACATATGTTTATTTATTTAGTTACGGTATGTGAAACGGCGATTAAAAACTGGTATTAGCAATGTAGTGCCTTGTAGAGTAATAGCATGAACCAAATAACGTTTTCAAAATTCTTTCTTAGTTAATTAAACATACCGAGAAACAAATACAAAGAAATCGATATTACCTGTACAAAAATGTAATCGTCAAATAAATAATTATCTTCGGTTTTTATTGTCGCGCTAATCTCTTATTCGGTTACTACACAAGTTAAGCGATATAAGAACAGAAAATTTGGTTCATGTTATTCGTATGTCAATAGTAACTTTTAAAAAACAAGATTTCACAAAAATCATACTATATAACATTTTACATGGTGTTAACTATTTAACGCCATATAATCCTTTACAGAATGATAATACAGAATTTTTGCAAATGTCGTGGGTGTGTGATCATTTGCGAGTAAACTACGTTTACCCCGTATTTTATAAAAATCTAATACTTAACGATGTGAAGCGCATCTTTAAGACTTCGACGTGAAAAATAATTGTAAACGATGAAATTCATTAGCCGCGAACGATAAGTACGTTACGCGGATATTCTATGAAATATCTAACTTTTCTGCTTCGAAAGCTAAGTAATCACGATGCGTAGGAATAAAAATTGATTAAACTATCCAATTCGTAAAATCCTCGTCGAGAGCGCCATAGAAAAATATAAATTGGCGGTGTACTTATGGTAATTCGAAATTCTTTAACAAACAAAACGACATACCAGGAAGATCCGCCATAGCAATCATTATTTCGTATGATTATCGATGCAGAATCCAGTACGGAATTTAAATGTACAATTTTAAATTTTCTGAAGCATAACTTTTTTTTTTAAAAAAACACAAGTCCTCGAACTTTTAAGTTAATAGTCAAAATTTTGATCATCTTCGAGTGATCCAACGAATATATAAAAACCAGATCTGGAACAAAAGTTTGATACGCTATCTAAAAAAAAAAAGAGTTAATAACAGGTGTGGCGAAATTTGTTGGGATCGCGCGTCAAAAATTAATTTAAAAAAAAAAATCAGCGATACGGCGCGTACCATACGAAAATTGGAATTTATTAAAAATACTGAGTAACGGATTTATAACAATTCTAAACACGATAGCTATTCGAACAATAAATTTAAAATATTAAAAAAATACAATTGAAAAAAAGTCAAGTAAAACTTTAAAATAATAACATTAAACTTACGAAGTTTGAGTACTTCTGATTTAAAATGTGATTTGCCAATTAAATAGAAACTTTACATTTTAAAATCTATAAAAATACGAAGATGTTAAACATTTACAAATTTATATACACACTCATTAACTTTTCTTGGTTTAAAAATGTATTATGTACTGGGTTCGATACCGATTGTTATGTAAAAAGAAGCTCACCAATGTCCAGCAGGTGATTCGTAAATATTTCTTAGAAACGCTTGAATAACAAAGTCGCAATAACGCGTTCTTAAATGACTTAGAAACAAACGTTTCGAAACGATGAATATAAAGTATTTATATAAAATCAACTTCCACTTATTCGAATCTCAAATGCTTCACAGCGACGATAGCTCTGTTTGAGCAACTTCTTCGTCTTTTTTCACACTTGCAAACTCAATGTTTCACCAAAGACACCTCAAACTCCACTGGAGACATTTACACTTTTAGTTTCACTAGTGGCAAATTTAAGAAATATACAATCTTCAGAGATTTACATTTGCATCACAGTGTTTTTTTTTTCTTTTACTTACTTTAACGAATAAGCGACACAAGTCTAAGATGAATATAATTGGCAGTTACGCACTTTGTTTTCTGCTCTTTATAGATTAAATTGAATTGTACACTTATAACTGCTTCGAAGTTATTCTTAATTTACCGCTCAAATTTTTTAATATTTTCTTTTGTATCTGATTTTCCCATCGTGAGCTGCTCTCATCGTTATTTTTTTACGGTACTGCAATTAAGAAGATAATTGATAACATTAGTTCCAATCGGTATCAATTTTTCTATTGTGTATTATATAGGCAGTAGAGTTTTTAATAATTCGAGAAATCGTGGAAAATTACAAAGCCAAGTAAATCATGACAAAACTGCGAAAGGAAGCAAGTCAAAGTTTTGCTATTGTAATTCCATTGAATATAAAATAGATATTTGTTGCGAAAGAAGATCAAATACATAATTATTTGATCGCTGTAACACTAATTATTTGATATTAGCACAAGGAACTAAGACTTGTTTATCGTATTGCCACTATAACGCTTCGCGTATTAAAGTAAAATACTTATGCAAAGTATTATCATCGTTCAAAGAAGTCATACAAACATACGAGTTGAATTATTTTTCCAACCTTTGGTAGATCACTATGCGAAACTTTAAGATCCACAAATTACTTTTGCGTACGCTTTCAACGATTAGGCTCTGTCACTTCGTTAAACAAAGGTGTTAATGAATCAACGTCTTGCAATTCATCGAAATTACCAAGTGGGTCCAAATCATTTGTTTCTGTGTCAGTTTCTCCGAGAAAATTAGCCTCAAGCAAATCCACAACATTTCTACACAAACTACCAGAAGCAGACTCATTTCCATTTTCGTTATGTAAGTTCAAAGAATTAAGCGTAGGACTCGAAAGCATCGGTTCATTAGTCTCCTGATAAGTTTCTTGCGATTGAACTGTATGCAACGGTGTCGAAGGATACGATCTTGATCCGTTACTGTCTTCGGCGTAAGATGGTGTATATGTAGATACTGGCACAGGTAGCGGTGTATTGGGATAGGAGCGAGATTGTATTATTTTCTGTAAGGCTCCACCGACTGGAATATCGAGTACATTTGACGGGTCCAACATGTCATCTTCCGATAAGTTTAAGTTTGAATTTGGTAAAGCATCCAACACTATCGCGTTACTTTCTATTAAACCTTCTTCCGTGGGTTGTTCTGGTAAAATTTGTAAGCTTTGTGTCCCGTCTTCGCTCAAAATATTCAATATATTTGTTATGTTTTCAGACGTAATTTCTTTATCGCCTATTAAGAAATGTTGATCATCCGACATGAAATTTGGATCAACGTCGTCAAGTAAATACGTCGAAGTTCCTTCTGATTGACCGATTGATCCAAAATCGTTAAACTCGCTAGGTACTGGTGTAGGCGCTATAGAACTGCTTGTAGACGGATTAAAACTCGGACTTTGAAATGATAAACAATGTTGAGTTGAAATAGGTGACATTAGCGCAGGATTGACCATTCTATGTAACGGAACTGATTGCGATCTGTAGAGTTCGTTGGTAAACTGTTTATTCCCGTGAAACAATTCGCTGATTTCTTGATCGGGGTGGTTCTTTTGATAAACATTTTTAATTTCTTGCAAATTTTCTTGACTCGGATAGTTGATCAGCAATTGTTTCTGTGGTGCTAAATCGGAAGATAAAAATGCGGCACATTGCGGTCCCCGTCCTTCTCTTTTCGAAGTAACAGACATTTGCGTTGTACCGCTGTCAACCTGTACTTCCGATGATTTTGTAGAAATCAATGACAACTGTGGCGTGGATGCTTGTCTAACTAAATCTGGACCACTCGTTGGGACGACGAAAGTATCGTTTTTACTAGTGTAAGGCATGCTACAAGATATCGAACGTGACAACGATTTGTGAGCACGTGCCCTGGAACTACTCGCTTGCAAATTACTTCTCGAGCGTGGAACAGGCGTATTACGCGGTGAAACAAATGGACTAGCATTTGCAGAATTAGACTTGGAAGCGCGACCATTAATGGGCGAGTGTGGTCCTGGCGATATCGGTGTAAAATTAAATATTCTACGACGTGTATTCGGACTTTGCGGTACTGTGTTAGCGATAACGTTTGTATCTTGTACATGTTCCACGACATTCGTTTCGAAACTGACTCTACGCCTGGTATTACTTTGATTCGAATGATTTAGCAATGTTGGTAATATCAAGTTATGTTTCTGAGTAATTTCACGTTTCTCGATGTTCTGCCTGATAATAGCAGCGGGTAATACATCGACGGGTGCATGCATGGTTCCTGCTTTTAAATTTTGTTGTAATATTAGTCGTAGTTGCGATACTTTGTCAGATCTTGATATTTGTTCGTCGATAGCGATAGCGTTAGCTTCCATGTCTGAACTCGACGAGCTACTTTGTTGAAAATACTGCAATAATTCCTCCTCTTGCTCTTGGGAATTGTTACCTCCGTTTAAATAATCATCTAAAGAGTCCGAATCGATCGAACAAAGCTTTTCAGTTTTACCTATGAGATTGGAATTTTCTTGCAATAATCGAATCTGATCTTTAGTTAAGATTGTTGATTCTTCCGTTGTGTTCAAACTAGGATCAAGATTGTTAGGACAACCGTTTACTTTAACGCAACTTTTGGAACATGTTGATGTTTCGATATCACAGTTTTTAGGAGGCTGATTGATAACAGCCTCGTTTACTTTGCACTTGGTAGGCTTCAAATTACCAGCTAGTATCACTGATATTTTCTCGGGACGTTGTATAGATGCAAGTTTAGGCAACAACGCGTTGGAATGCTCTACATTCTCTTGCATTTGTTGTTCCGTGAGTTTCGTTTGTTTCTCAGGGCTGGTCTCTGATGGCTGATTCGATACGATTGGATTGGCACGCTTTCTGGAATTTCTAGGTTTGACATCACGCTGTGTATTTACGCAGTTGGTCATCACTACACTAGGGTTGCTATTATTCTGTACGCCTTCGATCGATTGTACCACTATATTATCACAGTTGGATTCCAGAGAGATGTTACATAGCTGACTACTAGCTTTAAGAACTTTCTTCTGCCGATTGGTTACTACAGCAGATAAACTGAACTTAGTTAATGTGTTCTGTCCACTCGATACATTTGTACCTTGAGATGACTGACTGGACTTAGTTTTCTTGTTTCCCTTGTTTGCCCCAGTTTTATTATCGACAATTTTCTCTTTGTTCTGATTCTGAAACAGTTTTTACACATTACGATGTCTACGATTAGTATTCGCGTATAAAAATTATTTTATGTAAACAAACATCCTTTACATAAGTTTTATTAAAACATTTTCTACCTGCATAACAGTATCGAGATGACGATGCTTTTGATCCCTTATGTGTTCTCGCTGCTGTAATTTTCGTTGCAATTGTAACTGTGCTTCTCGGAGTTTTCCAGATTTTCCACTGAGAGATGTTCCACGTAAATCTGTAGTTGACTCTAAATATATAACATTATTTGTAACATACTTTGGATAGGACTAGCTTTGTCTAGAATATCTAAGAATTAACAAACCTTTAGTCGATGTATTAGACGTATCTCCGGAAGCACACAATATGCATATAGCAGCCAGAGATCGAGTATCAACGCAAAGATTATCAACAAGATGACGTGCTAAGGCACTCAAAGTTGGAAATTTCAAGCCCAACAGATTTTCTGCCCATTCTCTGATCAATGCAGACGCAGCTCCCAACATTTCTTCGGTAATATTCTCATCTACATCGTCGCTCTAAAATATAGAATCGTATTAAATTTTAACATCGAATATATAGTCTATTTTCAAATTCGTTATTACTGAAATTTTATCAATTTTATGTCTTACAGTTTGAGTTCCAGTTATATTAGGCAATGTCGGAGGATCCAATTTAACTCTTTTGCGCATTCCAGCATAACAGTATCGAGAATTGCCTCGCGTGCCTAGCCTGCGCGGTCGAACTCGTGGATATACTTGCTTCATTACTTTTCCAAAATCAGCCGTCGATAAGGGTTTCATGGAATTCCGCATACAGTACATGCTGTGAATAAAATAATATGACAAATTATAATACACTTTAGGATACAATTTATTGTTGACAACACAAATCTATGCCTGTTTATAAATTTTTACAAATTGATTTGATAAATCTATATGATAATTCTTAAGACATGCAAGATTTAGAACTCTTACTTATATTCATCATATACTTCTTGTTTTGGTAAAGAGACATCGGGATCTTCTTCCAAATGTGTCTTAATCCACATGATAGTTTGATGAATTTCATAGCGATTTCCTAATGGATTTAATGGTTGTCTCAAAGGATCAACGGTTCCCCCGGTATTAGTCAATGATAATGGAAGTTTCAGGTACAATAATAATTTTTCTTCTATTTTGAGTTGTTCAATTTGTGAAAAGATATCCTGAATGCGTGTTTTTGCGTCTTCGCTATGTACAAAAATCAATGTAAAATTAGCATAAACTCTTCCTCTATGTAAGATAATTTGAATTCCATGAATAATTTTATTCTAAGCGGTTCCAACTTGTGAGAGACTAACAAGGAGACATCCCCAAGCGTGACCCTGACTCTTTAGTTGGCTTTTACACAGTGGTAGATGATGCAAAGCTAAAACTAATAATATATAGTTTTGGGGGCAGACAGTTTGTTGTTTAAATGATATAAAACATTGAAAAAATGGGCTACTGTTTATGGTTGGTAAAGTGTAAGCCTCTTAATACAAATCTTCTTTTTGTTGTAGCCACTGGCCATGCCACAGTTGCTTCTGACATTAGTAGCTATATTTCTTGTGATGAACAGTAGTAAATGTTTGAATGTTGTATATTTTATAAATTACAAACCATCTGCCCTCAAAACTATATACTATTAGCTTTAGTTCTTTGTTATCTAGCAAAGCTAATTAAAAAATAAGAGTCACAGTTGGGGACCTCTCCTTGTAAGTTGTTAATAACCTGTTCAAATAGTTGATGCATGTATAATTAAATAAATAAATAAATAAATAAATAAATAAATAAAAATAAAATTCATGTAAAAGAGGGGTTAAGGTGTATTTGTTGAGAAAGATTGTATTTTTAAGTAGGCTTTGTATGTAGTATGAAGTGAGAGAAAGATCTGAATTAACCTGATGGTATCTTCGATCATAAGCCGAATTTTATCGTGCTTGGCAGCTGTGCCATGGTTGGCCAAAGCAGTGAACTTGGCCGCGATGATATCTTGAAGTAGGTCGCCGTCGTGGAAGCCGTTCGAAAATCTGCCGGCAGCCGGTCGCTGACTCGGTTGCACTTGCTTGTTATTATCGTTAACGCCGGCATTAATAGTGCCATCACCGTTCTCGATAGAAACGTCAGTTCGTTCCTTTTTGATACGCCTGCCGTCGAACACGCTTTCGTCGGCGTTAAGCTCGATTCTCGCGGGTGGTTTGCTGAGGCAGGGCTTCGTTTGATCATGGTTATCAGTACTCATCGTACCCCGTTACCGGAGGCGTTTCTAATTACGTCTGTAAAAATTTATCACCTCCCGTAGGATGCGAGTACCCTACCATTTTGTCAGAGTCAGCTGGACTACTTGTTAGCATTGCACTCCCGGTGATGGTGATTATACATGAGCGCCATTCGAGACCCTCCACTCGCGCGGACCGACAACTTGCCGAAGCGCATACAATAGAAGAATAACCGCAAATCCGTCATACCGATTTCGCGCAGAACCTTTTACTCGCGCTTTTTCCCATCATTTATTTTCCCATAACGCACTTTACGCACGACCCATGACGAACCTAAAACCCAGGATTAGTGGACGGTCTACCATGCACGAAAATCCGAGATGTGTTTGCGCGTTCTTCGATCGTCATAGATCTTGCGCTTCGTCTTATGGGAACATCGCTTCGTTTCGTATCGCTTTCTCTGACGTGTCATGGTCGCGTTCTCATTAAATTCATAGTCTCCGCAGAAAAACTAAACTACCATATTTTCCGATTGTAAAACAAATTCAAATATCTTGGATACAATCGGAAATAATATTGTAATCGTTGGTAAATTTCATACGAATTTTATTCGACGGTAACCACATTTCTTGACGTAATTATAAAAAATACAATTTTCGTCCGCTGATAATATTACTCGCTTTTCTTAATTTCATATTCTTTATTAGGAACTCTTTGGTTAGATGTATACGATTATAAATTGAATTAGTTTATGAAATATAGGAAACAACGTCATTGGTTAACGTTTCCATGACTTTGAAGAGAAAACCGTTTATGCATTGTAAACAACACATAAGGGAAAATACAGGGTGTCCTAAAAATGTTGTAACACCTTGAAAGGGGTGGTTTAGAGGTGATTTCACACAACTTTTTCCTTAGCGAAAATGTTGTCCGAAGCTTCGTTGAGGAGATATTAAGCGAAAACCGCGCGCTCTGATTGGTCGGATTTTTTTATTAATATCTCCTTAAAGAAGCCTCGGACAACATTTTCGCTAAGGAAAAAGTTGTTTCAAATCATCTCCCGAACCGCCCCTTTCAAGGTGTTACAACATTTTTGGGACACCCTGTATAAAGTTATACTTCGTTCAGCGTGAACATAACCACATGTCTGTACGTAACTTATACGGGCACTGTACTTCGAATTGCCACGAATAAACACGGATTCGATACAATTTACACGAATTAAAAATACATAAAAGTACATATAGAATATATTTATCGACCCACTATGCATCGGATGATACACTCGTGCCCGAAACATTATGGACCAATGAGCGTGCGTCATAAATCACGTGGTTTTGTTTACAGAATTTTCTCGCTGAACCAAGTACAACTACAATTGTAAATAATTTCCATACATAAAAATAATTATTGACACCTTTTACGAATGGATGACATTATTAACTGTACCGTTCTAGCCATATTAGGTATTCCACCTTGACACTAACAACTGTAAACTAACATTTCATACATAGAAATCATATTTTGTTATCTAAACATAACATTGCTATAAGGATACTTTCGTAAGGATTTAAGTAATTAAAGTACTAAAAACATATAAATAGGTTTTTAAATATCAGACTTATAGATTGTTATATAGATTTTTATTTCAACATAGCTTATTATTTTGAACTTTGGACATTAAGATTTTGTAACACTTACAGTTATAAATAATCGTAATAATACAATAAATCGGTATATTAATAATATGTTATCTCAGTAATAATCGTACAAGGAGTAAATATAAGAGATAATTGTGCACCCAAAAGTTACAAAAGTTTCATTTGTTTTTTCAGTCTTATTCACAATTGTAGTAAAAACAGATCTCTACGATAAGATTCATTGTCCTAAAGTTGAAAACATCTTCGATGTTAACGCTAATCGATCGAATAACGCGTGTCCCTTTCGAATGCACAACTTACAGTAGTTAAAAAGAATATATATAATACAAAAATTAATCTTGGAACCAATTATAAACTCTATATAGATTCATTATTTATAGCATCTAACGTAATGGCTTTCATAGTACAATATAAATAGGATGTTCCAGTTCCGATTCTAATATTTTATCGAAAAACTAAAAAAACACAGCGAAAAATCTAACTTTTTACTATACGTATTGCACATTACCAAAAAAAAAAATATATCTTTTTACATGATCCGTCCACATATTTTCCCGGAGATATTTCAAAATAACTTCACCGTTTCTTTACATTAATTAAATAAACTTACACGATAATAACAAAATTATTGCGATATATCAACTAAAAATAAATACGTAACGTAACAGAAAATGTTCGTATGGAACATTAAAATTGTACAGTAGTTAGCAGATGTGCACAATCGGCCAAAGTTTGTGGCCGATAAACTTTGATATAAGTTATACTATAAAAAAAAAAACTTTAACAGTGATAAACTTATGTGGAACGTAATTTAATTGAAGGCATAGTAACGATCATGATTTCACCCTACATGGAGAGTTTGATTACTTATACGTATCCGATAAATCTCTTGTTAGTATTGAATTTATAAAGTTAAATTGATATTACCATATATAGGTATCGAATAGTTTTTACAGACTTTGATTATTTAAACGTCAACCACCATTTTCTTATGAATATCTGTGTTACCAACAACCTGAAACCATACATTTCAAACATGTTAAATAATTTTAATTCCGATTACTTCGAAATCGGTACTTACCGAACAAAATTCCTCGAAACTAATTTTGCCATCTTCGTCTTTATCGGCGAACAAAATCGTTTTATCGACGATCTGTTGAAGTTGCGTGTCTTTCAAATTGTTGCCTACCATCATTTTTAACACTTGGAACAGTTCTCCATTGCTTATGAAACCGTCGTTGTCCATATCGTAAATTCTAAAGGCAAATCTTAATTTGCTCTCTTTGTCACCCTATAGAACAAACATAGAAAGTGTTTCTTAATACATTACTCAATCCTTTTGAATTATAGATCAATTTTTAATACCTTAACACTGAACTGAGAAACACCATGAATAAATTCTTTAAAATCCACTTCTCCGTTACCGTCAGCATCGAATATATCTATCACGCGTTGAACCAAAGGATTCTGTTGTAATTCCGGTAATGACATGAATTCGTCGATACTTAAAGCGCCGCTGTTATCCAGATCTAGCTTCCGAAACCGTTTCCCTAGTCTTCTAATTTCGTCGACGTCAACTGTAATATTGATGTTTCAATGTTAAAAAACAGTTTTTATAATGTAATAATGTATTTACCATAGTACAATAAAGAACAATCATGGTCCCTGGTACAAGTACTATGTTTAGTTAGTGATAAAAATAAATCATAAGCGATACAGGAACTGAAAAATAAATGCAGGTTTACAAAGATTATTTTTAGTAAATATTATTCAAACCATGGCCACAGCATGTTTGTAAAGCGAATACAATTATTTATTGTCAAATAAAGAAACTCGATAAAACGGAATAGGTTATTTTGACGTATCAAAAATAATGTTCGATATTGACTTACAGTTTGAACATAGTTCCATAGGCAGCGAGCTTTCGTTACCCTAAAAAGAGAAAATGAAATGAAGCACGTATGCGATTGAAACAAGTTTTCTTTTATGCACAACGCGAATTATTTTCATAACAATAACCACATAAAGCGATATTTGTCTTAACAAAATTGTATAGAAACAAGTAAACACTTGTACGATGGTTTAATTGATTGTCTTATACAGCTATAATTAATTATAAACACGCTTAATTACCATTGTGGATTTGATTCAAAAAATTTCTGTGAGAAATTCTGCTCGAAACGTTAAAATTGATCAGCAGACACTATTTTATAGTTGATGATCAATGGAAAGTACAAGATATAGAGCAACGTAGACGGGAAACTTTGTAAAAAATTACAATTCGCACACGTACGCTTCGATGATGCATACGCGATCAATATAAAAGCTTCATAGTTCGAATTAAATGATTTATTTATGACAAGTCCTCAAAATGTAATTCTCCAATGCGAATTTGTGGATTTTTCAAAATTATATATTTTTTTTAAAGTAGTAGTGATAGTCAGATGTCGCTTAGGTCGATGAGTCATGTTCAAAGATTTGAATCAAAAATGTCAGTTACAATGTGGGAACTCGTGGGAATCGAGTGAATCTGTTGTCAAAAGTTATTTTAAGGTACATTGAAGCATATTACGTGTAAAATGTCATACGATTTCTCTTTATATAAGCGAGAAACGTACTACTAACGTGAAATATTTTAAATATGTAAATTCATGGTGAACAAGAAGTATAATATACTACCAATATACTAAAAGTGAACATTTTTTAGGATATAATTAATCACAATGCATTCCAAAGTGGATAAACCTCTTGCCAATGTTCCATCAGAGTACAAAGATGCTGTTCTTAATACTTTATATAAAATGGAAGATCACATCGAAGCAAGAGGTCCAAAGTAAGTTGTAAAAACTGTTCTAGACATTATTCTACAAACTATTATTTTATAAAAAAAATATCCCTCGCGCAGGTATCTGTGGAGCATAGATGATTTTGAAATCGGCTCACCTTTAGGTCGTGGTAAATTTGGTCGTGTATACTTGGCGAGAGAGAAAAGCACGCAGTATATGGTCGCTTTGAAAACTCTGTACAAGGTAGAGTTGATAAAGGGACGTGTTGAAAAGCAAGCAATGCGTGAAATTGAAATTCAAACGCATTTAAGGTAAATGCTTATTTGTAATCATTTATTTCTTTTATTTCTATTTGAGTTTATTACAATACATTATTTTCAGACATCCTCATATTCTTCAAATGTTGACATATTTCCATGATCATAAACGTATTTATCTTGTATTAGAATTCGCAGCTGGAGGAGAATTATACAAAGAATTAAAACGTCAGCCTAACGAGAGATTCAGTGAACATTTGTACGTACTTCTAAAGTGATTCACAATTTACTTAACAAATGCTCTCATTTTTAATTAACCATCGTTTTGTTAGGTCTGCAAAGTATACTTATCAAGTCGCGGATGCGTTGGAATATTGTCATAGGAATAACGTGATTCACAGAGATATAAAACCTGAAAATTTGTTACTTACGTTTGCCGGCGATGTAAAGCTAGCCGACTTTGGTTGGTCTGTTCACGCGCCATCTTCCAAGTGAGTTCTACATGGAGTAATCAAAGGATAAAACAACAAATTTCAATCGAACGACTATTAAAAATATTAATAACTGTAGGAGAAACACGCTGTGCGGAACACTGGATTATTTACCACCGGAAATGGTAACAGGACAAACCTATGACATATACGTCGATCACTGGTGTTTGGGTATTCTTTGTTACGAGTTCTTAGTCGGTTCGCCACCGTTTCTTAGCGACTCGCAACAGGAAACTTACGTTAAAATAAAAACTTTAAATATAAATTGGCCAGAATCCATTACACCTGGAGCTAAAGATCTTATATCAAAGGTAATTTTTTCTTGTACTTTTTAGTTTCCACGAATCATAATTAATATTTTAATTGCAGTTAATTAAACGAAAAAGCTCAGAAAGGATTTCTATGGCCGCGGTTAAAAAACATTTTTGGATTCTGAAATACAAGGATGCGCGTTAATGTAAAATATTTAGTCTTATTATATTATTATTATTATTATTATTATTATTATTATATAATAAATATGACCGACTGTAAAGGACGACTGAAAGGAAAGGTTTAGTTGATTATTTGAATTGATTCCAACGAATCCATTTAGCGTAGAAACACTGTAATTGTATTTACATTCTTTACAATTACATATAAAAAATATTGCAGGTATTAAATAATATCTATGGCCAGTTTAAATTAATACCTGTCACGTCCAACGCGACGATATCAACTTCGGTATTAAGAATGTCACATAAACTTGGTTTAGTCCGTCCAAAATCGCCGTGCACAAATTCTTTTACGTAAGTTCCCGCTTGTGTTTTAATATCCAATACAAAAAACACGCTGGGATCTTCACTCGCGGTATCCAATAATTTCTTTAATTCCTGAGGCTTTGCCCAGCGAGCTCTCATTTCGTATATTAAACGTATTCTGGGGCTGAGAGGTCGTCTGTGCAGTACTCTAACCGGTGTTTTTTGGACTATTTTTACTCGCTTTAGATCATTCAATGTTTCAAGAGGCAACGCATCCTTCGAAATATCGCGACAGATGCAAAGCGCTCGATAAAATTTTGTTTTAACATTTTCGCCTTCCTTCAATACCTTCAAATCAAGTCTAGATAGAACTTTCAAATTTGACGTGATTTGGACTTGTTGGGAAGATTGATTGATTTTATCGACTAGATTTAATAGTAATTCATCTGTTATTTTAGTCATTCGAGGATTTATTAATTCAATCGCAAATGGTCTCCCTGCATGTATGTTTCTAACGTCGACGTCCTCTCTTCCGGATGATAGAAATTTAATAGCTGTACGCGAATAAAATTGTTTCTCGCATTAAATATGTAACACATACATAACGAAAGGGTAAAAAGTATCCAACTTACATTGAGCTCCTACAGCTTCTGCAATGGGATTACCTAATATATCTTGAACAGACGTTTGCATCTTTTTCTCACCGTTTATAAACCATGGTGTTTGACTGAGTTCCCTGGATAACTTGTTGTATCGACCTAAATTTATGATATAGAATATGTACGACTCATATCTTTTTTATACTTCTGATACGATACATTACCTCCGATGAAAATGCTCGAATGCGAACACACGATATTTTCTACATCTGCACTCGCAGGTGTTTCAAGGGAAAAGTCCTTGAAACACTGAGCAAACTCTTCATCCGTTATATTGGTCATTAAAGTTTCTATACTTTTTCTACTAAATCTATTATCGTTGCACTTTCTTTTTCGCTTATTTACCGCGCTTTTTGTCCCTTTATACATGCTCAATCTACAACAAAGGAAACATCGTTAAAGGTACTATCCATTTAAAAAAAAAAAACGATGTTTTCCACTTACAATGATTCGCATTCTTTTTCGTTATACTTATACATCAAAATGATTTCAATAAGGAAAGCAGAGGGTGTTGTTGCGTCTACTTGTTTCCTGATAGCTTGCTCTACTTTCGGAGTAATTACCAATTTCCAAACGTCTTTAATAGTTTGCATTTTGAGTTTGAGGCTGGTCAATGCACTTTCTGAAAGACCAAGTTCAAGACCACACTGCATATGCAACAAACGTTCTCTAAAGTTCACGCAAGTAGGAACCGTTAACGCAGATACAAATGTCTCGCTGTCGTAATTTTGTTTTTCTACTTCTGTCTGAATCTGTTTATAAAAGTATTTCAAATTTATATGAACTTTACTCGCTACAAATTAAACGCGTTTGAGCAGTAAAACTTACTTTTTGAATAACTGATTCTTGCATTCGGTTTTGAAGAATCCCCAAGCAAGCTGTGCAAGGAACTTCATCATTGGAAGAAACATCTTTTTCAGTGATATATCCTAGCTGTGGAAAGCATTATATTACATCATAAAAATAAAGAAAGATTATTGTATCTATAACTTACACTGTTTGCAATTTTAATAGGATCTTCGTAACACTCCTGTGTACGCCAGCAGATGAATCGAAAGCAACATCTTAAGCAACAGTTTTGTTTTTGTAAGGAATTGAAGATGCGTTTTTCTTCTTCAATGGAGAGACTCATTTTGATGGAAAATTCTGCAATACATTCTTATATTTAACATGAATTAAACTAAAACTGATTTTCGGGATATAGTAAATAAAAGAAGTGACTAAAAATTCGACTGCACGTGTTTATAAATAATTGATTACAAATTGTAGTAAACTGTAGTCTACGAGGCGGGAAAAGTTAACGTGTTTTATAAGCGCATCAACATCGTGCCGATCATTACGAATTTACGTAATTTTTTCGCTCTCGACAATATTCATTAAAATTAAAGATAATTAATAAATCATGAAATGCGATCCAGCGCAGTGTGAATCACATTCAATATAATGCAATATGCAATATACGTGCGCGATATAGCTAGTGCATGTCCCTACCGACTTACCGATTATGAAGGATAACCAAGGATAACGAGTGGTTATCAGTGGTTATGTTATGGGTGGTTAACGTTAACAGTGTGGCCTATTGCTAATGTAAATATTTATAAATTTTATGTTTAATTTTGTTGCAACGGGTATCTGGTGAGTTCTTAGATATAGTAACGTAGCGCGTAACAACATGCCTATATTACGAAAAAAGTCAAGCAGAAAGATAAACACTGAGAATGGAAATGGTAATGCGATTGAAGGTTAGTTGTCACTTCATTATTATGACGTATCATTAAAAACAGTAAGTCCACCGAGTAATGGTCATTTTATGTTTTCACGACAGATGTAACTATCGACGATTTCGCAAACACGTCGCGAACTCATGCGAGATTCAAAAAGGCTGCAACGAACATGTCTTCCAAAGGTTACCTTTTCTTTATTTTATCAATGGATTTTGTATTTTGCGTGGCTTTCATTCGACGAACAAAGCTTATCTTATTCATCTGTATTTCTCTCGCAATCATTTTTATCATACATTTCATTTATTTTACAGTGATGCAAAAAGCAACAACACAACAAGAAGAGTTGTATAAAGCAGATGAAAGTGACGAACCTGCTCCGCTTAATGTAAATAAGTCTAAGAAAAATAGTAAAGGTACGCTGTTTTGAAGATATCGTAGAATGTTGATTATCCAAAACACCAAATATCTAAATTTGTCTGTGTAGGCACATTAACAAGTGAAACGGGAAATAGAAAGTCAAGAATGCCTCAAACAAGTACCGAAGATGAAGGTAAATTGTAAATGAAATAAGAACTATAAAACAAATTTATAGAATGAATTATATTTTTCACGTACTCGATAGGTGTGGATTATCCATTGGATGTGTGGTTTATTATATCCGAATACATTAGTCCAGAGGCAGTAGGAAAATTTGCTAGAATATGTAGAAATTCTTACCATGTAACAACAACAGGCAAATTTTGGTTTCATTTATATAAGTCGTGAGTTTTATTTTGAATAAATAACTTTTTGTCTGATTGTAAATTAGTAGCATGATATTAAATGAAATGTTATTACAGTTACTATAGGTGTGTACCTGGTTTACCAGAACGCCTTCAACCGCACTGCATGGTCCGTGTGCATGGGTTACGTGCTTGCGTTATCAGAATGTTGCATTACACTTATTTTGTGCTGAAACGAGAAATCGACGATGTCTTTTATCAACAAGACGATCCACATTCTCTCGTGAAAAGAAGATGTTGTCTCATGTGGCATAAAGTAAGCGATGTAAAAGCATGCCTAATAACGATAGTTTCAACGGAATTAAATATCGAAATTTTACAAATTCTGTTAGGAAGGAAAAATGCGGTGGTATTTCTACTTCAAATTTAAGGAAGTACCAAACTCGTCTAGAAATACGTTGAAAGAAAAATCCGAAATAACTGGTAAAAAATCAGATTTTCTCGAAATGTTGGAGGACGTAGCTGCGAATCCAGAAGAGGACTGTAAAGTACTTAGGGTATTTATTATTTTATACAATTTTAGACAACATATATTGCTACAGAATATCATTTACATTGTTGTGAAATTTATAGGTAGTTTGTTTAAAATATAGTATGTTGCCACTCGTGATCGGCTTAATTTTGCAATCGGTATCGATGACTTTGATGCCAGGTTTCAAAGAACATAGATTACAACTTCGTTTTGGGACATCGAATATCGCCAGTTCTTTAACGAACCAAGTGGTTTTAAATGGTGTCGTTCATTGCCAAATTCTAAACTGGTGGCATCCGCTATATCCCCATCAAGACGCGATTACAACTATCGAATTACCACAAAGTGATTTTTGGGATCAGAGCTAATTGTAAAAGAATCCCATATTTTACCAATGCGCAAATAGAATACAAGCGTGACTTGTATAATATAAATATATCTATGTAAATAATACATTAAGTGTCTCTGTTAACGCATTCTCGTTGACGTTTTATTTTCAACTATTTCGATTCCTACTTAAATCCAACGCTTTAATTAAATATTTTCATTTTGTTGTAAACAAAAGAGTTAGAGGAGGAGAACGTTACCTCCTTGAGGATGTTTCAACGGCATGCAATAGCTCTTCCACGTAGCGGACATTCAAAGTCGAGATCTCCATTTCAGTGATCTAAAACACATATAATAACAAATTCGATGCAGCACAAAATAACAAATTTAATAATAAATATTACCATGTTTGTGTATACTTGTACATCGACTTGTAATTGAATACGTATTTTTTCATCGTCGCTGATTCCTTGAACTTCAGAAGAAAAGGAACCAGTGGATTTGTCGCGTATTTTTTTCAATCTCCTTAGACTCTCCTCCGTTTTTTGTACCGATATTAACACATCCGTTACGGAAGCCAAGTAACTAAGAACAGTGTAAATTTAATATAAATTATAATAAATTTAACAAGTATCGTAGTCTCCGATACGATACGTTGGTTGCTTACTATTCGGTCAGCGAAGAGAAAGCTAATTCCAACCAACGATTAACGTTGTCTGGTATAACTTTCTTGTAATCCGAATGGAAACTAACTAAAAAAGCTAGCGCGTTCTTGACGTAAGCGCACGGTTTCGTTGGTACGTCCCTTTTCGTTCGTCTAAATAATCTTGGTATATCGCTGACTTGTTTTAAATGTGTTACGCATGGCCTCAAAAGTTCGTTCACAATTTCTTCCGAAACCCGTGGTAAGATAACTTTGAAATTTTCCGTAGTTTCATTAAGGGAATCTATGGAAAAATAAACGTGTAAGTTTAAGCGATAATAAGACTAGTATTCAATATTGTTACCTTCTAATAATCTTAATACCCCCTGTTTCCGTTCTTTAAGTTTCATTTGAACTGTTTCCAGAAGGGATGGAAGCATTTTTACAATTTTCTCTATATCTTTATGTAAACAAATTAGGAAATTGAGCTTCGTGGAATGTTCTACTTTATTCGAGTTGTTGACTTCATTTTCTATCGGCCATATCTTTACATAAAACAAGCAATTAAAATCTATTATTCGAATACGTTACGTAATATAAAAAGAATGCAAATGTTAATACTTCTTTGAGCACTGTTTGAGCCCACGTTTGATATCTAGCACATATCTGAAGACTGAATTTCCAGAATCTAGATATAAAAATGTAACGATAATTTATAGTATTTTACTATTTAATTTCATCTTTGATTTGAATACATACCGATGGAAGAGTTGATAAAGATATACATCGTCAGACCAAATTTTTTGGAGATTATCCCATACAACATACGTTGCATGAAGAGAAAATTCATTTTGATTAAGAAAATCCAAAGTTCCTTTTATGGATGCTGGCGATATTGGTTTCGTTAAAACTGTCTCAATAACGCCAGCTATTTCTTGAAATCGTATCTGAAAGTATACTGGTAGATTCCATTTTTTTAGAAACTTTTTATATTGTTTGTTTTCCTTTAACACAGCTAAAGAATCAGGTGTGACACACTCGGATTCAAATTTTTCTAAAAACTCTAAAGTTGCTATGTATCTCTGAAATATGAAACATTCCGAAATAATACGGTATTATGATAATAAAAGTATTATTCTTTTTATTTACCTACCGAATGAAAGAGTACCGGGTCTCCGGGAGCAAAAATACATTTTATGTATCGCTCAATTTTCTCTTCCACGTCAATCCAAAAACTGTTTACTAAGAAATTAAAACCTTTTATGGACACCCTAAAGCAAAAATTGAAAATGATTTGCGCGTGATAATATGTAAAAATTTAACGTTACAAAAAGTAAAACGAAATGCATACTTATCGGAATGTAGCGTAATATCTAAAAGTTGTTTGAGTTCTATGTTCAAAATATTTAATAATCTGTTATATATACTCTGTAGACCGAGTAAGTCAATTTGTAAATTTTCTATATTAATTACGTTATCGATCAATGGACCAACAATTTCTTTTCTTACTAAATCCTCTGCATCTCTTATTTTATCGAGCATTACATAAATCCTCAAACAACGAATTAATAGAGCAGAATTTTTTTCTTGTATACACGCGAAGAAAAACTCGTTAAGATGCGTCATGTAAGATCGCTCGAAGCATTCACTTTCCTGTTATAAAATTAATTTTCTTTTATTAACAAGGAAAACAAATGAACTTTTTATTTTTGTACATGTATGCATACTTTTTGTTTATCGCTCATAACGTCTAATTTACATCTGAACATGTGAAATTGTAACAGATTGAGTTCTGCTGCTGCTTGTTCCAAAATGTCTATTTTAGTAGGGCTTTCAAGAAATGCATTTAGAGATAATACCGACGATAATTTGTTCAGCGATTTATAAATATGTTGTAAACTAAACAGACTCTGCTTGTATTCTCTGATTTTGTTATTTTCGTTTATATTATTAGAAACTGCAGTAATCTCGTCGTCTAACGTTTGTCGTACTTGCTACGATAAAAATAGTAAAATATAATTAAAGTGTTATGCATAGATATTAAGAAATCCAAAAGGTTCTTTATTTTACCATTACTTCTTCTCTTAATTGACCCAGGGGTGTTTGCAAATCGTTAATAGATTTGTCAAGACCGATCAAGTTACTGGACAAGTTCACAAAATCTATGTAATCTCTGTTTATTAAATCGATCATGGCGGATCTCAACAATTTTAAATATATTCCCAAATCATCTCGCATTGTTTCTAATTTTGAACTTTTCTTATGCTCTTGGAGGAAGGTATCGACATTGAAATTCTCCTAGAAATTATGGATCATTAAAAGTTTGTAAGAATCCTTAATATAACGTAATACAACTCAATAATAACAGCAATTTACTTGGATGAACTCGAGTTCTGTAAAACACAAGTCCTTTGGAGCTTTGGGTAAATTAATATTCTCCTTCGACATGATGAATTTTTTTATCCAAATATTATTCCTTTATCAGAAAATTCCTATTTTCTTGTTCACAAATTTACAAATTGTAATCCATCGGAAACTTTTTATTTAAATAAGCCTGTAATATGAATTAAAGTCATGAATGTAATAATTGCGTAAAATCTAACAACTGATATCAACTGATGTAATAAAAAATACAGAATATTTAAGGAAACAGATAATCGAAAGTTTATCAACAATACTAAACGTCAGTCGGTTCGTGACAAACACTAAATTGTTTATTTTACTTACAATTATGTAACGAGATTTTAATTATTTTTCAAACTACTCGAAACATTTAAATCTTTTGTATTATATTATTTTATCATCATTCTCTTTACAATAATTTCATGGTTGCGTTGGTGGTGCTCACTAGTGCTCATCCAGCTCATCAGTGCTCACCAGTACCAGTGCTCACCGATGCGCTAGATATGTACAGATATGTAGTGAAATGTCAACTTACCAGCGCCATCTTGTCACGGTGAGATAACTAATAACACGAATGGAAGATATTGCGTCTGCGCATGGATCTCTTGGCTTTAGTTTGCAACTCAACACGTGCGCACGCGCGCGTACTCACACAGTTGACCGAATAAACGGGATAGCGATTCTATTCACATGATCGACAGTAAATATCTATATTCGCATTGATGTAAAGGCCGTGCTGTGACACAAAACACGATTAACGAACGTTTATAAAAAATTTTTTTTTTCGACGATTTTTCTATCGATACACTGGGGAATTTTCAAGGACGGAACATAGTTGCAAGCCACCTCCGAAGAGCTTGACAAGTTTTGCTAGTTTAGTGGAATTTATTTTCAAAATGGCAGCTACGAGAAGATTGCAAAAGGTAATTCAAAATTTCTGTGAGATAGGAGTGATCGTGCGTTCAATTCGACGTGTAAAGTACGATCCGAAACATCGTCGAAAATGATGGCACGTTTGTCATATAGACCGATTAACAGACTTTCCATGGGATCCCTACTCCTGACAAAACACTGAGCTTTTCGATCGTGATATAGAACGTTAATATTTCTACTATTGTTTCTAAATCTCCGATTTTTTTTCCTCTTGTCACGGATATCTGTAGTTCTCGTAAAATTATCGATGTGCATTGTTTCATTTGCATCGAAAAGTGCTCGCGTTATTGTCACAATTTAATGACACTTTTAGATGACAATTATGTTCTTTTTCTAGGAACTCGGCGATATAAGAGCTTCGGCGATGAAAAATTTTATAAATCTACAAGTAGACGAATCAAATATTCTAACTTGGCAAGGCCTTATACTGCCGGTACGTTTTAGTAATCATTTTAGTCTAGAGACATAACCTAATCTCATCTAATCTTACTTGAAGAGACAACTATAGGTTGTTGTATAAAATGCTATAGAATACTTTGAATTGGAGAATATTCTGTATAACTCTTGTAACGAAAAGTGTAAATACATACGACATAGATTTTCTACTCTATTCTGAAATTTAATTAGAAAACATTGCAGGATAACCCGCCATATAACAAAGGAGCGTTTCGCATTGAAATAAATTTCCCTGCAGAATATCCCTTTAAACCACCTAGAATAATCTTCAAAACGAAGATATATCATCCTAATGTAGACGAAAAGGGACAAGTATGTTTGGCGATCATAAGCCCCGAATATTGGAAACCAGCTACAAGAACGGAACAAGGTAAACTTGTATTTAAATTTATGATATCGTTTAAAGAAATTACGTAACCGCTCGATTTATTTGTAGTTGTACAAGCTTTAATAGCATTAGTGAATGATCCAGAACCGGATCATCCTTTGAGGGCAAATATCGCGGAAGAGTTTGTGATGGATAGGAAAAAATTTTTGAAGAACGCGGAAGAATTCACCAAAAAGCACGCGGAGAAAAGGCGAGAGTCATCTTCCTCTAACGAATAACCACGAGTGACTATCTCTACTCACCATGATGCCTGCCGCCCGACATCTAATTTAATTCAAGCTGACATAGACTTATCTGTTACATGAAAACAAGTTGAGACACATGTGTACAGTATTGGTTAACTACAGACAATGATATGAATATACGCAAATTGTAATGTTTATAAAGTGGATTAACGAACTTTTCAGAGCAAAGTAAATTATTATAAACTAACTGTATAATATTTTATACAATTCGTGTTTGAAATCGTTACGCGGTCACGTTCCGTACGATTTCCGAAGGCTTGAAGAGTATTACCTGTCCTTTTCTTCTGCTAAAGCGAAGCAGTAACAATTTGTTGAAAGCAAACAATTTTAGAATACTAGATTTACGTTCGTCGCTAGAAACATTTTCGCAATCTTGATTTTTTGATGCATATCAATCAATCCTGTAAACATCAAACAATCGTCATGAATGTACATAAATCTGTGTGATTATTGAAAGTCAAGTTGATATTGTAATCGCATTACGATGTATTTTTTTAGCGTTACGTTGGAAATTTAATTCCATCTCTTAATATAAAATATTAATTTGTAATTCAGTAATCTCGCAAATGATATTAATTTGTAACTTAGTAATCTCCCATACGATTACAATTGATGGTACTACTTTGCATATATGTAATTCTCTGTTTTTGATGTAACGTTAATACATTAAATATTAAGAAATTACATTAGTATCCTCATTAAATACATATATATCGCTCTCTGTAACATAACGCAGGATAGTTGAAGTGCAAATTACTGATAATATTAATTACAGAATTTTTTTTTTAATTTGTCGACGAAAAAGTAAGATTACTTCGCGTCGCTAACTTACCTTACAAAATCATAATTTATCATTTAAAAATGATTAGAAAATATACCGGGAAAGGACGGGGCAGAATTGTCACGATATTCTGTATTTAAAACGTGTCGAAATTAAGGATTGCTTTTATAGGGTTTTATTTTTTATTCAGTTTGCGTAAGAAAAGGTAAAACCTTTTGTTTAAATATTAAAACTCTATATTAATAAATAAAGATATAAATCAAAATAAAAACATGATACATTTCACGTGTTATCAATCTTTCGACACTTGAGCCTACAATATAATATGGTTTTTCAATCGTAACTTTTCATTCCTTTATTAAGTTCTTCATTTTATGTAAGCTCATGCGCGCACTTTTTTTAATTCCACCAATAAATTCCACATCTGTTACAGATTCGTAGATTCCACTTTTGGCATACTACAATAAATATTCTGCGATTTAACGAAGAACTGGGTTAATTTTGGTTGTAATGAAATAATTGATGAGCTAGGTGGAAGAGGTGGAAGTTGCGAAGAATGTACGAAAACTTTGACTCGTTAGTATTTTTATTGATTCGAATTGCTGTTTATATAATCAACTCGTAATATATGGAATTTAATTAGATTCCGTCTTGCGCAAACAAAATTTGGTGGTGCGAAAAGGAGCATAGCAAGTTTATATAAGGATATGGAGAATGTTTAAAATAAAATAATCGAACACTGAAAATGAGGCAAATATATTCTTAGATATACATTCACACTGCTTATGTACACACATAATAGATAACCACAAACGTAAATAAAGTCATGGTATAAAACCAGTATTTTAGCGAAGTTCATGGTATATCCAGGTGGTTTTTATACGATAGACAATCACAGTTTTACAAGTGTAGAAAAAGTCCTTAATCGTAATAAGACCGATGTGGAAATCGTGTTTAGCAATCGTATCTTACTTTTCATTTATCATTGAGAAACATTGGTTTGAATCAAACGCTATTGAATTTCAATTATAATATTCTATTATAGCCGGTGTTTTTCGCAAGTCTCAGTTAATTTAACCAGTTATGAGTGAAATGCGATGAAGTGATTTCAGGGAAGAGGATATCATCAAAGTTACATAACATACTTATAAATCTTCGTTTTAAACTTGAGAGTATAAAGTTTACAGTTCTCGATTAACACGTCAACCTTTTCCACCAAACTAGTCAATTATAAAATATGTCTATTTCTTCGAATTTCGAGGCAATCAATATCGATTTATAACACCAATTCATTTTGTAACATCATCAATTTTGTTTTTGCAAATTTCCATTTTAAATTTTAGGTTTTGAACCAAATAAAATTTTGTCTAGGATTAATGTGTATAATACGTGGCACATGTAACAATTTTATTCAACGCGAGACGGTAATATTTTATCAAAACCTAAAATATAAGATAGAAGCGTATTATTATAAACGACTATCGATAATTAATGGAATGTAGAAATTGATATTCTGTCGGAGTAAAATGACTGTGACGTGGAATGCCTCAATCGCCAGAGTATTAATTATGCTGGTGAAACAATAATAAAGGCAATAACAATGTCTAGTAAATGAAAACTGATGATGCAACGATATAATTAATCGACTAAATATAGCGAAATGTTGAAATACGTTGAAAGGAATTTGTATTATTACAAAATACTTACATGTTTGTACAGATCCAATATTTGAATTCGAGCTTTAAGCAACGTACGTATACACCTTTCTGTAATCGAAAGTAACGAATTGAATTATAATTAAAAATTCTATGTTACGATGCTAAAAAGATAACTGTTACACGCACCTATCGTCTGGCGTGCGTGCCAAATATTCACGTTCGATTAAACCTTCGATACGTTTTTTAATTATTACGGGAGAAGGCAAGAATCGTCTTCTTAATTGCTCCGTTACTTCTGTTACAAGTATATTATGCTGAAAAAGGGGTAAAACGTGTGATAGAAATGCATCGAGAGCACAAGTAATAACGAACACGATAGTATTAATATTACGTACTGGCATGCGTTTCCGATCTTTCATAATACGAACGATAGCAGCTTCTATTTCATGCTTTCTGTCTTCGTCGACTTTATTACGCGTTTCTCTTCTTTCTGGTTCCGATTCACCTTTCGCCGCTACCGTTTGAATCTTTACTCTTTGTAAAAAAAAAATTATTCACTATTTATAATATAATATCAAAAGAGAACTATTTACCTTCCGATGATATTACTTTAGTAAAGTCAGAATACCTGTGTAGTTTGCTAGTAAAACTGTCATTGACACAGAAATAATGCGAAGGTTCTATTTCCTTTGTACGAGGATGCTTTAGTAACACTCTCTGAGTAGCTTTGCCCATCGCGAGAGATTGTAACGCTCTAACTAAGTCTCTCTCTGGAATATCGGTTTCACCTTGAATTTCCTACGCAACGTTTTATAGATTGTATCGTGAAACATCGAAATTCCAACGTAAGTGAGATTTATTAAAAAACACTGCCTGATTAAACTGACCTCGTATGTTAATTTCTCTCTTTTGTTAAAGAGCATTAACACGCACATTTGATAAGTCGAGACTTGTATTATGTGTTTCCTTGTGTTTCCGCAACTGCTGCTACGTTGGCTTAACAAACTACCGTTAGTGCTACCGCTTCCATTACCGATAGAACTCGAAGAGGACGGTGTGTCTAAGCCACCGCAAGTACTTTCCTCTCTTCGTGGCCCGTGAAATACAGCATTCAAATCTGCAGAACCTAACAATCGAGAGAAAAGTCATAGTTAGCCGATGTTTAGTCAAAAGACGTAAACAATAGAAACGGCAAAGAAAAAAAGAACGAACCTAATTGTGGTTGTAATGTTAATTGCCGACCACTGTGTTTAGCGAGATAGAAACGTCGGAAAGCGTCGAAAGCATCTCGTGGGGCTGACGGCATGCTACACTTTGGAGTTGCGGATTGCGTTGGCCAAAAACCAGTTGTTAAAACTCTTACGCTTATGTCAACGCCATGTAAATTTGTCTGTAATACGGAAGAAGATAGAGGGCTGTCTAATTGTCCTACTGTAAGCGTATAAAATATAAAACTTACATTGGATGTGAGGACATGATCTTTAAATTCATCCATAATAGTATTACTAACTGTTATGTCTTTGAACATTCCCTCTAATTTCGACGTGAACTGGCATCCGCATTCAGTCTGTAATGTAAAAGAGCATATAATACAGGTGTTTCTTTCTTCTAAAATTAATGATTCGATTACAAATATTTACCTTAAGTTTAGATATCATATTCTTCTCACTGTCGTCAGAAACGGATTTATTTAAGAGAAGACGTTTGGCTAAGTGTTGCTTATAGTACCGTTCGAATACGTCCTTTTCTTGAAGAAATCGAAACAGAACCATGGTTTTGTCTAGGATACCTTCGATTTCCTGCTCTGTCATCTAAATATCATTAACGAATGCTTTTCATTAATGTTAACTATTATACGAATACTTACTATTAGATGCAAAGAAGTTAAAACAATCTTGTTTTGTGAATATGCAACAATCCTTTGCAGAATACAAAAGATTTAGTAACATTTTGTTACTACCTACCATAAGTACATATCTATAGAAATGCAATTAACAGCACTAACCCCTTTAACACCCTTTTTGAGCTTGTCGTCGATGAAGATCGAAAGGTATTCTGGACTCTTTGTATTTAAATTGAGGAAGTATTCGAAATCAGAAGCTATCATTAGTTTGTAGTTCTTATCATTATTAAACGAGTAGTGAAGAAAGTGATCAAAACGATCTTTTAAATCCAATAAATTCTGCATGAAAAGAACGGCATTTGTCGTCGAATCGTGCTCTTCCTGAATCATAGCGCGTCCTTGTTCTTTGAGAAATTGGGAGACGCAATCGCATACTGTACGTAATCCGTCCGAAACTCGTGAAAATAATTTGTACATGCAACCAAGATCTTCAGTTTTCTGATTTTTGAGCATATGCACTACACCGCTATTTTCCATCTGTAAGCAACAAAAAAGTGTAACGTATTTAAGAAGAAGTCGACAAATATACAATATACAAAGTATTAAATAGCATATTGTATACCTCGACGATAGTTTTCATATGGATTTTAATTAGCTCTTCTTCTACAACTTCTACTATTCGAGGTTCGGTAGATTCGTCTAAATAATGTTTTGCTCTTTCGGATTCCTCGCAAATTCTAGCTTCAACTTTTTTTATATATACCGACGCACTATTTTCAGCCAAAAATTTTTGAGATTCCATCTGAAACGAGCGTAACATGAATCAATAGTTATAAAAAAATGTACGAAAATTAGATTTAAAAACTATACGCGGAAAATTTTCTTACCCTATAAAATTCAGCGCTTTGTTGTAAAAAAGGCCTTTCGAAATCTTCTTCGTAAACTTGACGACTGTTAATACCGAGTAACATCAACATTTGGCAGGCATTTTTTATCGCGATGCGATCTACTACTTCCCCCCTTCTTTCTCTCGCTACCATACCTAGTAAAGTTTCTCGTAAATGATCTCTCACGCATCCATATCTGACAACCTAAAAATAATGAAGTGAATCGTCGCTCATCTTTTCGAGAATTAGTTCGATGTTTGTTATATCGTTGTAGAGAATTACCTGATCTCTAAATATGATAAGACCCAAGTTATACACATTGTCTACATCGTTTTGTTGCACATACACTCTATCCATATACATTAGAATATCTCTAATCATAACCATAGATGTTTGATGATCGTTCCAAGCTTGATTTAACGTTTGGAGAAAATTATTGTGGAGCGATCTTAATACATCTTCTCGTACTTTATTCTCGAGATGATGTGTTACGACTTCTTTTAAACCTGTATATAGACGTTCCCCATATTTGTGAAGAACCATAGTATAAGCATTCCGATAAAGTTCTTCGAAACTAAGGCCCGAATTATTTTTCTTCTGAATCTCCTGTATTGCATTTTTTAACAAAGCCCAAATACTTTCCACGTACTTTTCGTCCATATTAGTCTACAAAAAAGAGAGCGAAACAATATTAATTATATTATTTTAAACATGGATAAGTAATTAAGATATTGGAAACAACAAAACTACTGAAAATATTAGAAAAGCGGTTGGTTTCATTAAAAGCATAGGTACATCTGTAACTGGTAAAGAATATACTATGTACGAATGTTAACCCTATCATTGTACTATAGATTACAAAGATATAAGTTTTCATTGTTTATACTGTTTTTCTTCTTAATATTTTAGTTGAACCATAATTTTTTCCTTTTCCTCATAAGTTTCACTTATATTGTTTTGTTCAATGATTAAAATAATCGAAGTAAACAAGTAATGCAAGAATGTTTTCTAATTAAATTACATACAGTTGTATGAAACATGACCGCAAAGAGATACACAAATGTTTGCTGTGGTTGTTTAAATGTTAGACATCTTTTTTTATTTAATTTAGAGACTCTGTAGAAATAATTATATAATTATAAATTTAGCTGTTACAATTACAGTTTAGGTTCTAAACTTTAATGTCACAACAGACTGAAGCGCATCGTTATACATAATAACATTGCAGCAGTTATATTTCATTGCTTCATTTTTATGCCACTATAGCAACTACTTTTTACCAATCAGATTCTTGCAGACATGTTCAGGTGTATGATAAAACACACTAACATATTATAAATAATCCCTATAATATGAGAAACAAAATACTAGGTATATATCATCTATGACTGTATACATCTATATGCATGTATAGGTGTTAAAATATCAACTTCAGCTTTATAATGCAGAATATATTGATCAACAAAACTAATGCGCCCCTGTGAGCAATTAAGACAGAAAGAAATATAACCAAAAAATCAATGCATTATAAAATTTCAAAGAACAGGTTATAAAAATATATGTATATACGTGCATATGTGTGTGCGCGTGTATAGAAGTGTAAATTTGTGTAGAAAAACATTTCGACGAGTTTATAGGTCGAACGAAGGGAACCGAGTGAGAAAGAAAAAAATGTACGGTGGTTGAAGCGAAAGAAGGTTAAAAATGTAAAGGGTAACGAAAAGAGAGTACTCACCGGAAAAGCACGTATACGCATCTTAGTTTCTTTCTTAAGCATAGCACTGCTCTTCATCATGACGAATTTTCTAGCTGAACGAGGATCCTGTTTAGAAATGCTCTCTGTCCGTCGATGCTACGATAACGTTACACCGTGTGTACATTGACACCAGTTAAACGTAGGGAGCATTCACGTTCACGTACGAGGCAGAACGGCCGACGATGATCGGCCACCGCACGAAAATACGATCACTCATCCACGTTTACGGTGTGCAAAAGAACCGAAAATTGTCTTGTTATCGTGTACATTTAATAAAAGAAAGAAAAATACGCCGATGCTTCGAAGAGGGGGAGAGAAAACGAGAGGCATGGAGAAAGAGACAGAGAGAAGAATCGAAAAGAGCGAGCGAGCGAGCGAGCGGACGAACGAACGCAATAGAGGATGGAGGGGGAGGTGAGGGAAAAAGAGGTGCTCTCTTTTTTTGCCCGGCAGATGAAAATGGGGGATAAGGCGCTTAAGGGTTGAAAGGGTAAAGGGGAATCGAACGTGAGAGGAAAACAAGTAAGGTGGTTGAACAGAGGTGAAACAAAAGAGAAGAACAAAACGGAAAGGAAAATATCGCGCACCTGTCAACAAACCGTATTCTGTCAGATTTCAGGAAATAGTGTTAAACGCGAACGCACGTCGATCCTTGAACACGTTAACGTGATCGTCGGTACGTTTTCAGCGTCTTTCGAGGCATAGCGCAATTTCGCTCGTAAGAACTCGAGTTTCCATCCTACTTAACTCGATACTCTGTACACGAAATATCATTCACAACGATACGCTCCATGCGCATGAATCACAAACACTGCTGCCAGTTAGACATGCCTATCATGAATTTCACTATTCCACAATACATCGCGAAACGAACTGTTAGCGGCTGAGCTTACAAATATTTCACTCCCATAGATAGCAATCGCACCCTGATAGCAGCCAATCTCGCTCAACTATGGTTTTTAAACCAGTCGCGCCATCAGTGGAGAAACGTTTAAGTTTGTGTAGCAAAGGTAGTTTCCACCGTCGACTGCTAGATGGCGCCACCAACGCAGGCTCCGAAAATTACGACTGTATTAAATAACTATTCAAAAAGATAAGAAATATGCCATATTAACTGATATATTGTAGTATTATAAGGCAATGAAGCTTATTAATTATGTATTTGTAACAAGTAAAGAACGTTTCTTAAAAAATATCGCTGGCGCCATCTAGTAGAAACAGTGGAAACTAGTTTTACTACAAACTTGGGCGTTTTCACACCGATGGCGCCACCAGTATCAAATAGTAACGCCATCTAATAGAAACAGTGGAAACTATTTTTACTACAAACTTGGGCATTTTCCCACCGATGGCGCCACTAAAACTAAACCAGACGTCATCTGGCAGCAATAGTGAGAACTATTTTCACTACAAACTTGGGCGTTTTCCCACCGATGGCGCCATCAGTTTTAAAACCAAATTAGTATAGTTTAGCGATGTGCTGCTACCATGAAGCGTTCGCTATATTTGGTAGAGAAACATTGTGAGTGGCGGCCTTTCTGGATGAACCCGTTGAATTACGATGAAACAACAATTTTTCGTTAATACTTTGATGTATGTAAAATTAAAAATAAGGATTAAATTATTATACATTTATTTAATGCGTTATTTAATTTTTCCAATTTACTCATTCATGGCATTTGAAAACTGTCCTTAATTGTTTACGATTCCAATTCCAGTCATATGGAAATGATTCTCATTTTATATGCGTAAAGAAAAAGATTCATCGACTTCAGGAAAGTTATTCCAGATAAAAAAAAAGTATGGTTACCTTGGAAAGATGTCCCAGTTGTTTTGAAATTTCCTTATTTCTGAGCAAGATATCAGATTTATATTAATTATTTACGAAATATGAAGTTTGTAACCATTTACGTGCTATATATGCGAATTTTTAGTGTATAATTATTCACAAAGTATGTACGTCCTACTTACGCTGACCTTCCATTCAAGATTTGCATACATGCTTGTACCTACAAAATGTAAATCAGAAGGATACGACAGACGTATGCTGTCTGTAATTGTTTAATGCATTCTCATTCACCATATAACATTGATAGTAATTATAAAAGAATCATACTTTACTGATAATTAAATTTACATAATTTCAACAGTTCTTTACATTCGACAAATACAATTCCTCGTAAAATGGCAGACCTTTTTTGCCCTCAAATACAAACTTTTCTCTATGAACACCAAAATATACCAAAAATATATGGTTGCTACATTTAAATTTTCACGGTTAAACATTATTTACCATCACGGTCCAAACTCCAGAGATTAGACGAAACTTTTTAACTGATAAGAGAAACTATACTACTATGTATTGAAAGTTTATTATGAACGAAATATTGTATCGATGTAATCGTCCTAATATACGCATCGAACGTCGATTTGGTCTACATTTTGTAATTTAGCGAAAGATACGTAAGATAAAAATACCATTTACGAAAATTGTGAAAGTTTAATATACGTTGTGTATGTACGTGCATATACGTATATTACGATACATTTTTTGAAGAAGTTGACAAAAATATATGTGACAAACACAAATACATTTTATCGTCAGATATTAGATAAAATAAATTTTGCAAGCGTGGACCGTACGTAATCGTAGGGTAAAGAAGAACAGTAGCAATAAGAAAGTGGGTAAAGCTGCCATGTTTTCGCCCCACCGTCTCAGAGTGAATCTGCATTTTATAAGGAGTGCAGCCAATATCGGATCGTGTAGTAGCACCGTCAGGTTGTCGCCGATACTGTGCGAGAAGATTCATCTATCTCACGAACGTTTTGGACATTCATTTGTTAGAACATTTAGTGCTTCATCCGCAACTATGGCAAAAATAAAGGTAGGCCAATAGTAGCTCAATGACATTGACTTTCCTATATAGTGCACGTACGTACACATATACGTGTAACAAAAATGTTTAAATATACACGCGTATGAATTTGAATCAATGCTAATTGAATTGACGGCAAGTATATTGTCCATCTTACGAAAAGAATTCTTTTATATCTAATAAATAAAAATAATCTTTTTTACCTAACAATAGAATAATTTTTAATTCTATGAATTTTTAATTCATGTTCTTTAATTCTATGCTCTTGATTGCTATTTATTTTAGGCTGGCCCTGTGGTCGATATCTTAGGAGATGAGATGACACGTATCATATGGGATTCTATTAAGGAGAAACTGATATTACCTTATCTAGATGTTGAATTGCATACATATGACTTGGGTATCGAAAATCGTGATGCAACCAATGACAATGTAACCATAGAGTGTGCCGAAGCTATTAAGAAATATAACGTAGGAATCAAATGTGCCACTATCACACCCGACGAGAAAAGAGTAGAAGAATTCAAGTTGAAAGAAATGTGGAAAAGCCCCAATGGTACTATCAGAAATATTTTAGGTGGCACAGTTTTCCGCGAAGCTATTATTTGCAAAAACATTCCCCGTCTGGTAACTGGTTGGAATCAGCCAATCATCATTGGTAGACATGCCCATGCCGATCAGTACAAAGCTACAGACTTTATAGTACCTGGACCCGGGAAACTTGAAATTGCATGGACCGGAGACGATGGACAGAAACTCCAGTACACGGTTCATACTTTCAAAGGACCTGGCATCGCGCAAGCTCAGTATAATACAGATGAAAGTATACGCGCGTTTGCTCATAGCTCCTTCCAGTATGCTCTATCGAGAAATTATCCTTTGTACCTCTCGACGAAAAACACAATTCTTAAAAAATACGACGGTAGATTCAAAGACATTTTCCAAGAAATATACGATAAAGAATATAAAGCACAATTCGAAGCAAAAAAGATTTGGTACGAGCATCGTTTAATAGACGACATGGTAGCGTACGCAATGAAGTCGGAGGGTGGTTTCGTATGGTCTTGTAAAAATTACGATGGAGATGTTCAGTCAGATTCCGTGGCGCAGGGATACGGATCCTTAGGTCTGATGACTTCGGTCTTACTTTGTCCGGATGGACGTACCGTGGAAGCTGAAGCTGCTCATGGCACCGTCACTAGGCACTATCGTCAGTATCAACAAGGAAAAGAGACATCGACTAATCCTATTGCTTCGATATTTGCATGGACCAGAGGTTTACTTCATCGTGCAAAACTGGACAATAACGATAAACTTAAACGATTCGCGGAAACTCTAGAATCAGTTTGCATCAACACCATAGAAGCAGGTTTCATGACGAAAGATCTCGCGATTTGCATCAAAGGCATGAGCAACGTCACTAGATCAGATTACTTGGAAACATTCGAATTCATGGATAAACTGGCGGAAAACCTGAAGAAAGAACTCAAATGACTTGGAGTTGTTTTACCTGGTATAATACAATCGAAGTATTAAAAAAATATATCGGAAAACTAGTATATACCACTGGTTACGGGGAAAAGACGTGCATTTAATCTGCATATAATGAATTGTAAACACAATGCAGAGATACATAGAAAATTAAGATTAATATATTGTAAGAATGCATTTCAAAATTTCGTTTTTATATCATGTTAATTGCATTTTTCTTATACAGAGATTTTTAAATAATTGTTAATTATGAATGAAATCGAATGAATCGACCGTGATATTTTCTTATCCTTCCTTTAACTATACAAGAGGTATAATAACCCTTAACCAAGTTCATAGATATGGTAATCTCGTAATTATGATTTATATAATTTTATCTTTCACGATTAACAACGAGAGATTGCAAGAAAGACTAGAAGTCGTTTAATCGTTCTGTTTTATACGAAATAAAAGAATTGACAAAACAGTCGACGTTCGTATAGAATAAAAAATAGACAGAGTACTTTATTCGTTAATTAGTCGGTATAAAAAGACCACCAGCTATAATCTATCGAGTCTTTTTATCTAATCATTGGAGCACTCTACAAGAAATAGTCGTACGCTCCAAAAAGATCGTACTATTTGCATTTGCATAGTCGAGCATAACAAGTAATTTTTAATGGATAATTTTGAGCGATCATCAATCGAATAGGTATCCTAGTTTCGTAAAAAATGTCTGTTTCGTTCGTCGTCGTCGCTATGCCGACCAATGCCGACAGATCGATGCGTCCATCTTTTTTAATTCAGTTTCGTATCAATCATCCAACAATACAGACTGAAAAATGTTTCCAATACCAACATGTTAAAATGCAAAGTACCATGCGGTGAAGTATGCCTAATATATTTAGTCGAATTCGAATAGAACCGTTCCGATCGCGATGTACGGTACGATTTACGTATCGTTATTCTTTCCTGTCTACGTCGATGTTATTGAACGCTGAAGAATGCACAGAGATTTGGCAAAAACGAATCGAGTTAGCGTTGAAAGTATACATATTTCGAATAACAGAAAAAAAACAGCGTGAAATTTCATTCGTCGGAATGAAACAAGCGGAAAAGTTGAAACGACGCAAACGTTTACATTGCTGAAAAGAATATATCGACAACTATGTAGCGTATGTAAATATTAGGACTGTTGAATAAACTTGTTTAATAAAATATGTTATTTGCAGACGAAACTTCTAAAATAGATAAAAAAATATTGCAATAACAACGAATAATGAACCAGTCCATTGAAGAAGAATTAGAACTGCAGGAAGCAATAGTCTATTGGATGACTACGAGTCGATAATAAACGTGGTTAAAACATGCGTTACGATTGCACATAGTAAAGAAATAATCGATGAAAGCGTTGCACAGTCTCGTTAAATTTTTCGATATAATTTGTAGGACATTTCAAAGAAATTTCGAGTAACATTCGCGATCGTGATTCATGAGAAAATGGAACTGATATCGACGAAGAAAATTTTGTAGAATAACGATAGATGAAATCTTAACCTGTTAAGCGACCCAACTACTCGACGAAAAACCGTCCCCTGGCTAAATAAAACCGATATAGTTTAATTAATATTTTAAAATATCTTGTAATAAATAAACGAGAGAATCATAGAAGGTGTGCGCGTTGTGTAAAATAAACTATAAATATTTTGGTAAGAAATAAATGGACGTCGCACGACAATTCGTTTCGCGTGTACAAATGAAAAATATACATATTTTCCCATTGCATATAATAACTCATCTATTTTCTCTGCTGTCTTTCTTATAATCTCTAATTACAAATCAGCGTCATAGTAACATTACGTAACAAAGTAGGAGTAGAAAAAAAATAAATTAACTCGGTTCAACGTACACGCTAACTTGTCCTTCGCAAGTTAACATCGTCACCATTGCGGTTATCGATAATGAATCAGTCGTTCCTTTTTCTCCTAGCTCGGTATGTTTACGCGAAATATGATTTTGGATAATGAAATACTCGATCGTTGTCGATGATACGGGCGTAGCTGTAAATATTATATCGGATACCATGTTCGCATTTCTTGGCGCGAGTCCTTGTTGTATTTATACATTATTTTCACTACCGAGCAATAAAATAAGTAATCCAACGTTAATGTTGATGTAAGGACGATTAAGGAGCCTAGAAGAACGATAAAAAGAAGACTGAGTGCTTTTGGTAATAATTTTTAAGACGTATTCGAGGGAAATTGTTTGTTTGATAAGCAGGAATTGAAATTGGTGTTGTGAGACTGGTTTCTCGTGGTGGTGTTGGCTGGTCTCTGTCAAGGGCTGCAGGAGAGACCAAAGAGAGGAAGTGGGGGCGTGCGAGGACTGTACGTGGATACCAGAATCGGAATCAGAATTGGAATTGCAGATGGCGCCCGACCTGCGCCACTTCGGCATCGCCATCGTTCCTGGCCGAGTCGAGTCGGTCAAAGAGGAGGGAGGGGCTGCTGGTTCGCTCGGTCTTCGTAGTCTTTCTACGATTCATCCTTCGGTTCGTCGGCTATTGTAATACTGTTAGCGCCGACGACGACGAGGTGTCACGAAGATACATCACGGTATCGCGATAGTATATAAGAGCTGTAAGAGAAGCGAGCCTGTGACGAGAAAGAGGAGAAAGGGAGAGAAGGAGGGAGGGAACCGAGGGTCCAGCGAGCGTATCCGATTTTCTCGGGCGTCGAAAATCGTAAGACGGTCGCGATGGTAAATCCGGTGCTCCTGGTTGGCTGTTCAGACTGTTTATCGGCGTACCTATTTCCAACGGTCGTTCGTTCGGAAGATAACCTACTGCTTCAAGCGAATTAACTTCTGTCCGAGGTTTGTTTTTTCCTCGACGAATTCGAGATTCATTCTCTTCCCCCGTTTCTTTTTTTCGCTCGTGTCACACACACGCGTTTAACGCGCTTTAAATGCTGTACGTTACTTCCACTCGTCGTTCAATCGCATCGTTCGACCATAAACCGGAAATCGCCGGGAGAAACGGAAGTCGCACACGCGTGTCGGAAAACTGGATCTTCTTCCTTCTCTGTTGATCTTGTATCGTTCTCTGTTGGATCGTTCGCGCGTCGACGAGGGACTTTTTCCTTATAGTTGATCAAGATTACGCAAAAAATTACATACTTTACGATTATAAAGACAAACGAGTGCGAGCCGTTGCGGTAACGAAAAGAAATTCATGCGCAGAAAAACGATTAACGTTTCCAGCGACATGTTGACCCGCGGCGATCGACCGTCGCGTCGTATCGTGTAAACCGGATGTTGGTAGTAGGAAAGTCGAGTTATTGGAAATGATTATACTCCGAGTGAGCACTCGCTGCGTTTAGAACGATTAACCAGCCATTTTTCGACCAAGTAAACGTACGCAATCGTGAAATCGTTAAAATAATTTTAACGTTTATTGCTATGACCCGGGATGGCTCGAATCCTAAATAGACACGAAAGGTCTCTTGTAATAATTTTCCTTTGAATAATTGTAAACACGATAATGCGGAATAATCTGCATTTCTTCGTCGAGTAAACCGAATACTTGACTGATTTCAGTCAGAAAAATGGCTAAAATATTGTTTCAAATAATTGCATGTTCGTTTAACTTTGAAGACAAATTTGGCCAGCTTTTAATCGTAAAGTATTGGATTTCTCAAGTAAATTACGCGTTTAGTAATCGCTAAACGGTTCTTGTAAACATACATAGTTATTAAAGAGTTTCGTCTGATCAATGTATACACGGATCAAGTTTTTTAACGGCGTCGATGGGTTCTATCGTTCTTCGCGTTGGCATCGCGGAAATCGATAGGAGGAAACTAATAAAACGATATCGCGTTATTCTCGGTATTTATCTTGAGATAGATTCCCGTAAAAATAGGATTATTTGACAGGAATGCTCCGACGGGTTCCCCGTAGCAGTTTCGTTGGTAAGAAAAAAATATGGCGGCTTGCAGCCTCTAGATCGCGCGACCACCGAGTACTCCTACTCGTATCCGTACTTCCGTAACGTCCACCATAGGGTCTACCGTCGCGGTTCGATCAATTGAAACACCCAAGGAGATTATACTTGAAATAAAGCCGCGTATCTTTCCCTGTGATGTTTAAATCACGAAAAAGGCGAGTACGCGATCGTGAAACAGTGGCTCGACAAGTAACGAGTCATCGGGAAGGAGAAAACTGTGTAGCTGTAGACTTCTGTAGACCGACGGAGAAGTGAATGTCGTTCTCCTTTTTTTTACCCCATCGAGAGATACGCGAGACTCGAGAGGAGTCGAGGGGAAATAAAAGGGTATCTCGATGCGCGACAGGAACACGGTAGGACGTACGTGAAACGGGTCGAGCTTCGTCCAAGATGTCAGGAAGATTGCCTCGTTTGCGTGCACTTCGTCCACGACCTCAGAAACTCAAGAGCGAGGTCCGCAAGGAAGGTAACCTTAAAGAGAATCGACAGGAAGTCGCGATGAGGGAACATGTGTCTCGCGACAGCACCGAGAACACCTCGCACGATGACAAAGATGATGGGTCCGCGAAGAACAATTTAAAGATCGAACACGATGACCTCCTCGACTGCTCGGGGCCCTCGCAAAGTTACGAGTGTAAAACGTCCAAACCACCGAAGCCTTTGACGAGTCTTAAGGCGTACCTCGATCATCTGAAAAAGGAGCACAAACAAAAGGTACAGTATTTTTATTATTATTAGTAATGAATGAAAATCAAATTATATCTTACTAAATTGCTGCTTCTTTCTCTCACTCACTCACTCACTCACTTACTCACTCACTCTTTCTTCTCTTTCTTAAGAAAATAAATAATGGGTGTAAGGTAAGTAAAATTATTTAAAAATTATGTTTTTTAATTGAATTGAGAATAATATCATTCCTAAAATGCTACAAGTATTTTAGAAATTGGTTTGGTATCTATCGATTATTGTTTGTTTGAAGCATCTGTAATAATTTGGTTTTAATCTATGGGTACAAGTTACAGTTGAAAATTAGATAAAAATTCCTGTATTTCTTCCAAGCTTACTAACAGCATCCGATAACACTGTTTCCAAGAATCATTTGTAAAATTGGACAGAGTAAAATTTGTACTAACTCTACGAAGAGTATTTAATGGTTTCTAGGGTAAACTTGCACGCGATGCTGGCACGAGATGTTCGATGTGTTCGCATGTTGCATTAAGTTCAAGGGATTTGGAAAGTCATCAAAGGGTACATCATCTAAAGAGAAGATTCTTTCGATGTGCTAAATGCACTTACGTGACACATGTACGTGCTCGTTACACAAAGCATGTGAAATATCATTCTATGCCGATGATCAAGTGTGATGCCTGTGATTTTCGTACGCCGTACAAGGTTAATGAAATTTTTATAGAACATAATAAATCGATGTAAAATAATAATAAGGTTTAATGTACTTTTGCAGTGGAATTTAGACAGACACACTCGGAATCACGGAGGAGGAGGTGCTTTTCAGTGCCGTGCTTGCAATTTCACAGCTGATATCAGGCAGAGTTTGACGGTGCACGAAACTAATCATCACGAGCCTCCTGTAGGGCAGACGAATCGCAAATCTAACGCACCTTTCGAACGTAAGCCGAGAAATAGTCCAAAGCGTTACAATCAGGTAACATTAATAAGTTGTTATGTAAACACTTTATTCTACTTTGAGATGCGGTAGAAACCTTTACGTAATATAATTTCAGGTGGGTGCGAGTGACTTTCGGGAGAAAATACACATATCTGGAAGTACAACGCTGTCTCTCAGTCCCGGAGACTCGTTCATTTCCGATCAGTCGATGAATTCCTTAGACGATAAACAAAGTGCAATAGCTAATGCGGAGTGCATAGCGTTAAAATGCGAGGAGAAAGGCTGTCAATTCATTACCGCATGGGATTCTGAAATGCAACGACATTTGGCGGAATGTCATGCTCCGATTTCACCGAACAAATCTAGAAAACCACTGCCAATGTTAATTCCTTTGAGTCCTACTAAATCGAACAGTACTACCAGTGGTTCTTCCACGACGCTTTTAAAAGTTCCGCGAGTCAGGGTAAGACCAGAACTCGCACAAATAGCAAGAGACACCGAACTTGCCAAGTTGTATGGGAATAAAGAAGTGAGTTTCTTTCTTTTAATATTAATCAGTATACATGTATACATATGCCATAGGATTATTGTAATACGAATGAATTGTTCGCAGGCCAGCAATTTAAAGAAGGATGCAAATAACGCGGCAGATTTGTTTGAAAAAAAAAATGCGTCCTTCTTTGATAAGCTAAAGGAAAAGCTTACAACGTCGGCGTCGATAAATAATGGACTGGCGGAGGTAGCTGTAAGTACTACGAACGATTTGAAATGCTGGTGTACTTTTAAAGCTAGTAGCATGGAGGAGCTGGCTTGTCACAAACAAACACACCACACTGCTCTCAGTGTATCTGTGGGTACAACGCGTTGCCCTAAGTGCAGAAGACGTTGCAAAAGCTCGACTGATCTACAAGCGCATATGCAGTGTTGTCGCTCGGCAAGCAACGATATGTCCATAGACAGTAGCTTAGAAAAATTATCGAATTGTTCAGAACTACGTGTGACCTCGTATCGCGGTGAATATGCATTCCCTGCGCAAACGGATTGGGACGTTAATCTCAGTGGACTGAATTCTTCTGGATCATCGGTATGGTGTTTTTACAAAAATAATATACTTTACCTTACGCGTGCACATGAACAATAAACGAACAATAAACGAACACACGAATGAATATGAGAATTGCAATACGAGAGTCAACAGATCTGACTATTTTTCATTCGCGTCGAACTCGACGTTCAATGTTTTGATTGCAAGCATCCCGTACGGCTATTAGAAAAATCTATAGTTAAAAAGTACGTTTCGGTTTAGCTTGAAACCACGAGTCTCTCATTCAAGTATGCAACGCTATTGTGATAAATTGTACATTATGTTTGTGTTTTTTTTCCGTTTCCTCGATTATTTTTTCTTTTTGTTATTAAGAATGTGCTTTAAATGTTATTTACGATAGTCGAGACCATAGCCTGTTGTGTTTCAAGCGTGTTAACAGTTTATTTTGATAAAGGCAGTCAAATCTTTTGTTAGGTTGAAGGCGCCTCGACGCATCCAAGCGGCCGACGGGTATTCAAATGCCCGCATTGTCCATTTTGGGCGTCCACCGCAAGTCGCTTTCACGTTCATATTGTCGGTCATTTAAATCGGAAGCCATTCGAGTGTTCCCTGTGCGCGTATCGCTCTAACTGGCGCTGGGACATCACAAAACATATTAAACTTAAAGCAGCTAAAGATCCAGTTCATATGACTGCCAGGGTACTTATGACGGATGAAACCGGTCGACGGAATTATTCCAAGTATAACAAGTATCTTGCACAGGTGAAAGCACAAATTTCACTTACATTAAGCACATTAGTCCACTTTATTAGTGATGGTGCTTGCCATTTTCGATAGGCGCACTGATTTCTTTACACTTTATTTCGATACTGTCTTCTTTTTTTTTTCCAAGATTTATTTTTCTCCTTCCCGCGACAAACACGAGTGATGATCCTTGCAAAGTTAATAGTAACATTTTAGAAACGCAAAATATACTTTCTGTATCGAAGCGCTTGGACACTTGATTGGTGTTATGATGTCAAATTTGATTGTAATTACAAGCATATTCTTAGTAAATGGAACCGTCATGATAACGTTCAAAATGTTTCCATTGCCTTGAAAGTGATTTTAATTTTCGAAAGAAATTCTCAGTGTGCCGAGTAGTCTCGTTTCTTCTTCTTTTTTTTTTTTTTTTATTCCGAGTTACGAGTTTGTTTTCCGTCGTGTAACAACAATGTATCGCTCGCACGTTAATACGATGAATAAAAAATACACAATAACCTCATGGTTTCTTCCTTAGGTCGATCAACATTCGTGGGACGAACAAAATATGGAGGAACGTAGCGTGCAGGAATCTAATTCCGACGAACCACCAGCTAAGGTATTGATACTGAACAGCGACGAGTATTTGCAAACGCCAGAGCTTACGTCTGCTCCAGTTTCGATTGTGTCCACGAACGAAGAGAATCATAACGTTAATACTATTAATATTGGTCTAAGACCACCGCCTCCGCTTAAAGCTGCCGCTAAAAATCGAGGACAATCTTTGCTCAAAAACAATTTGATTTCCACGCATGGTCAGTGCGGATCTGTTTCTACTTCGATCACGGAAGAAAGCAAACGCACTATGTGGAAGTGTAAGCGTTGCAACTTTAGACATTCTAACCGAGAGACCGTGTCTTTGCACGTCAAGTCGCACAATGAATCCGAACAACGCCTCGGAGAAGAAAAAGTATGTTGGTCTAAATTTTTCGTCTATCACCCGATTGATCACAAATCGAATTATTTTTTGCATTAATTATAGAATCCATTCGGTTGCGGGGATTGCCCGTTTTCCGCGCCCGATGCCGCAACTTTGTCGATGCACAGAATTCATCATCGCCCGAACTTGGAAGCAATTTTCAAATGCTACTTGTGCCCGTATTACGTTAGCACAAAAGCGTAAGTATTTTTGTACCATTGTAATTTACCTATACTTTCTCGAACAAGCAAAGTTGCGAATTATACATATGTTCTTGTTATCGCAGAGAGCTTTTGGATCACGTCAGACTACACGGCGAAGAGCTTGCTGTTGTACATCAACAGAATATGGAGTATAATTACTCGCCTTCTAAATATAAGTCTCAGCAAGCTTCCAATATCGATAACGGTAAGTTTAACGAATTTAGCACCGATCGACGAATATTATTTGACTTTTATTATTTTAGGTACTAATCGCATGAAACAAGAGAAGCCTGTAGAACAGGTGATTCATATAACTACGCAGAACAACGTTAGTTGCATGGGCAACGCCTCGAAGAATTCCAATGCACCTCCACCGCTACTTTTAGATACGCGAGCTCTACCCGAGGCGCCGTTAGTCTGGGTGTCTCGACCAGATGGTACGCTTGCAAAAATGTTGAAATGTCGTCACTGCCCTTTCGTCTCTTCGCGACGAGCCGAGGTCAGAGATCACGAGAGCATGCATCTCGATTCCCCTAGCCACGGACCCGTGATCGCTTGTACCGATTGTAGTTTCACCTGTGCGCGACGAGAGGTGATGGTTGCTCATACGGACATGCATTCCGGATCCCTGGGCACCGTTCACTGTCTGGTAGACGACACTAGGCCAGATTCGCAACAATTGAGCGACTTGGTTACGCTTCTCGGATTCGCGCATCCTCCTGTGTTGGGCTCGGAACCCGATCTGCGAGATTCGAGACTCGTGCATTGCTGTAGCAAATGCCCAGCGCGATTCCTTTGCGAGAAAGAGTTGAGAATCCATCTACGATATCATTCTACGGAATTAGCCTATTCTTGCCAATGGTGTTCGTACGCCGCTCGTCAGCCGGCTCACCTGTTAGCCCATCAAAAAGCACATTCCACCGAGTATCAGGAGCGTACAAAGTATTTATTATCCATATATGGTCACTCGCAACGATACGCACCTCCTACCACGGCCTGTGTCGAGGCTGGTGGCCAAGACTCTGCCGACTCAGTAGCCGCGATCGCTTGGATCGTGGTCGAAGTTTCCGAAAACTCTAGTAACACCTTCCACAACAATGCGAATCAACGAACCGGGAATCAAGTGTTTACATGTGCCAAATGCCCAGCCCGTTACTTCAAGTTGGACGCTCTGGAATATCACATGACGTTGCACGGTTCGAATAATAGATTCAAATGCACCGAGTGCGATTATTCGTCGAAAACCGCCCAAAATCTGGTAAAGCATCAGGTCGTTCATCGACGACAGAACGAAGCGACCGAGTTGACTTCCAACTTATCGCCGCCTCCCGACCCACAGTTCGGAATCTTCATGCGCGGCAACCCCAACTTTGTGTATCCTAGTTATTTGAGGAATGGTCGGATGAAAGAGAAACGTTACAAATGCCATAAATGCCCCTCTGCCTTCGAGAAAAGAGAACAATACAGAGTTCATCTGACGTTACACGGCGCGAAACAGAGATACCGTTGCGATACTTGTGACTATTCCGTCAAGTACTACGCCAATTACATTCAACACTTGAAGAAGCATCAGGCCAACGCAGAAGCGCAAGCTTCGCGCAGGCAATTCGAAGACGAAACGATTACTATCGACAGCGATTCTTTTTCCGACAATACAGGTTCCCTGTCGCGTTCAGGAAAGACTTTAAAGTCAAACGTGACGACGATATCCATCAATGGAACGTCGATGTTGACCTACGGTGGGATGCAAGCCTCGAATCAGGATAAACAGTCTTTGTTGTTGCTGCAAAAGAGAGGAATGCTTTTGTCGCCTAACGAGGAGATGGACACGTTACGCTGTCAAAGTTGCCCGTTCTCCACGTGCGACAAAGACGCGATGGACTCCCATAAACGTCGACACGGCATCGAAAGAATGACACCGTCCTGCCCCCACTGTGATTATATACCGCGAAAAGACGAGAATGTCGGAGAACACATTAGGCTACATTTCACGAGACTCTATAAACCGGAGTCCTATCTCATCATAGAACTTTTGACCTTGACGATGAAGAAGATGGCCACAAACGGCAAAGAAGAGAAACAAAAGGCCGCGGAATTATTATTTAAGGAATATTCGGATGGAAGATTCTTTCCGCTTACCGATACGAACTCCTTCGGTAGTACTTCCACCGTAAATAATTGCAAAGAAAAAGTTATAGTGGATCCTAACACAGGAGAGACGAAACATTTGGCCGTTTAGAATGATACCAACGATTAGCGATGATGTAATATATATTTCTATGTATATAATATTAAGTATATGACGTATTTTAGATGTTTATATACATTTTCTAGGTACTTCGTAATAGAATCATTAAAAAACTATTACGTTCCCGATCAGTAGGCTCGTAGTGAAGTGTAAAGATAGAATCGTTCGTAAGACGAGTACCGTAGAAATCTGTACCGAACGAGTATGCGTTAAAATGAATTATACTCAATTCTGATCATTGCTGCATGTACAGAGTAAAGTATCCTTTATCGATAGTGACGACAATTGCAATTGTAAGCGACAACGATCGTGATCGTGGCTTTTGGCTGAATACTTTCGAGTTTGTCGCGTCATAAATGTGCAAATTTCAATGACTTGCCATATTTTGTTGATTTATCGAGTATTTCGCCAGGCGTGGTTTAACGTTATATTGTATATAGTACTTGAAACCTTGTACGATACGATAATAAACAAGTACTATTACACATCGGTGTTTATATATTCTTCAACTACCTTTTTCGTTAATAAATTCTTTAAGTACACCCTCGTCGATCTAGAGGTTCGATACGTCTCAATTTTTCATTCTCAAGTTTTGTTGTACTATTATTTTTGTTTCCATTTCTATTTGTTACAAATATGTTAACATTATTCAATGAAAAAATAATAAAGCGCACACTCGATGCAAGTAGATGGAGATAGCTGTCTGTTAATACTAGTTAATGCGTCTACGCGTTAACACGGAAATCTCAAAGCAAGAGGAAGAAGGATCAATAAAATCCTGTTGTACTTTCGCGCATGACGGAATTTATTTTGCGAATTTCTTAAGGTTATGACAGGGAGCCGTGCTAGAAAATCGTGTCACGCCAAACGTGACAAGTAAACACCGTGGTAGAATTACATAAATGCAAAACGATGTTCGAAGGTGCTATAGCGGCGTTCTTGAATAGGTTTCTGGGCAAATACGTCGAGGACTTGGACACTGAACAGTTCAACGTTGGTATTTTTTCCGGTGACACTTGTCTGACTGATCTTAAATTGAAACCTGAAGCTTTGGTAAGCTAGTTTTTCTTCTGCTCAACATGATTTTCCTAAATTTAATAAAATAATCAAAGAAAAGTTGATCCTAATTACCTGTGACTTACAGTATCAGCTTGGTCTACCTATCCGAGTAGACGTAGGACTGGTAGGAAAGATAGTTTTGAAGATACCATGGTCCGGATTGTTTTCTCAACCCATTGTACTTTGTATCGAGGTAAGAAATCTGTTAGTTTCAAAATTTCTTTACAATGTCGATAGTAATACCTTGATTTCGACTTCCAAGGATGTATATATAGTAGCTGTACCTGCTGCTTATGGTACATACAATGCAGAAATACAGAAGAAGCTGATGAGAGCAGAAAAGAAAAAGATATTGGAAGATTTAAAGGAAGATGAAGGGTACAGAACAGGTGGTTCATGAATTTAGAATTAATACATTCGTTGTGCTACTCCCATAGGATAATCTTTAACATCTATGATTACTTTCAGAATTATTCGATAACTTATTGGCATCCGTGACAAAAAACTTTCAGATTTCTATAAATAATGTACATATTAGATATGAAGAGAAGCTAAACGAATCTCTGTGCGCTTGCGGTATCTGTATTCAAAGTATATCCGTGATGACCACAAACAGGTAGCCGTCGCTTTTAGTTAATCATTTACGTTATCCTTTACTTGTTGTTATTGAATTTTTTAAATTTTAGCAAATGGAAACCTGGTGTCTGCTCGAGTAACACGAACACGATTTACCAGTTGGTACGAGCAGAATCGCTGAGTGTATATATGGATCACGACACGGAATCTTCCCTTCCGAGTAATAAGTACGATTGGGATATATCTAGCTTTCTAGAGTGGAAAGAAACGATGCATAGATCTCTACAAACTTTTGGTATGAGGAACAAGGAATTTCAATTTCGTGAGTATACAAACTTATGTTTTCCTTTCTCTTAATCTTTGAAAAAAATTAACGATACTGTTTTCTAGTTTTAAAGCCTTTTACGGCGAAGATAAAAATAATCATACATAAAGGAAACGAGGCGCAAACATCTCGTATGTTGGTCGATATTGTTCTTCATGATGTAGCGATGCAAGTTTCGGAAGCACAGTACATTACTTTTTGTCATCTTTATGATTCTTTGTTACGCGCAACTATTAATCGGTAATATACTCGTAATTTATCTTATTTTAAATTCGATGCAACTTTATCTAACTTAATATTTTTTCAGACCCTATATTAAATATCGTCCAAACGAAACTGTAAAAGAAAATCCATCGGCTTGGTGGAAGTATGCTTACAATTCAACGTTAGAGTACAACGTAAAATCGTACACGTACGCAAGAATGATCGAACATAGGAAGAATTACAGGAAGTACAAAGAGACATGTTTGCAAAGTTTACTTCGACCGAACGACACCGAGTTGAAGTTAGATTTACAAAAATACGAAGATTGTTTGACGATATTGAATATAGTAATTGCTCGAGAGCATGCTAGACAGGAATTGAAAAATAAAAGTATCGAAGAGGAATGTCAAAATGTGAATAGTAGCGTTGCGGTGCAAAAGGTCATGGAAGATACACAAAATTCGAATACAGAGAATAACGAGACACGAGAAACTAACAAATTGACTCACCATAATATTAATACCGGATCCACGAAGAAAACAAAATTAGAAAAGCTACTGCAACCGATCGGTAACATTTGGAATGTTTAGAATGTTTAGATAATGATACAAACTGAATGGGTACCTTAAGAATAACGGGAGTAATTACTAATATTTTGTTTCAGATTATAAATTCAATTTCACCTTAGCAAATTCTTGTTTGAGTCTCCTAACCAATGACAAAGAAATTCTCGTTATAACTATAACTCAATTTTTGGCAAGTATCGAAATACAGCCTACACTATCCGCTTTCAAGGTATCCGCTCGAGCTGAGAGTTTTGTAGTCGAAGGAGTTTCCTTGGATGGTGATCTAGTACCCCTAATTACAGTGGACAATGTTTTAACAGGTACGAAGATGATACTTTTCTTTTATACGATCTATCTGACTTTGATTTATTCGCGTAGGAAATGTATCGACCAATTTCTTGGCGATAGACTTTGAGAAAAACGGAGAAAACGTGGATCCAACTTTCGATGTGTCTATAAAACTGGAACCAATCGAAGTGACCTATTATCACGTAATAACGATACGATGTAAAAACATACGTAGATGTAATTTTATCATAATTATCTTTTATTTTATTTCAGCATGCCACTATGGAGATTATTCAATTTTTTAAGTTGAATAATGCAAATATTCAAACTACAATTCTGTGGGCATATAAATTATACGAATACATAAAAGGAAATTTCTTAATTCTGGTAGACAATATTGTTTCCCAAACTCTCCGAATTAGTTTCAAGATAGATATCAAAGGACCGTACGTCATATTTCCCGAGTACGGATCGATACAGAAGTGAGTACGATACGTGACGTTCGTAAATGTATAATTGTGATTGGTCTTTATCATAACGCAAAGGGATTTTAGAGGTGGACATATTCTTATTGTGGATTTTGGTAACGTGAGCGTGTCTAATGAACTTCAAGCGACCAACCTGCAACTCGAGGATGCGACCCTTATGGAATTGGAAGAATTACTTTACGATAGAATACACGTTATATTTTCTGGAGCACAAGTTTTATGCTGCCATTCGGGTATGTATATTTTCTTCGCGAATATTCTCTACAGCTCTGATATTTATACTCAAAATGTGGTCTTGGTTACGCTACAGGAGACGATTGGAGGTCAGCTAGGCAAAGAAAGGATTCCGAACACCATTTTATACCAAAGATACAGGCAAACACAACTATCTCATACAGTATAAAGCCGGAATACCATCAACTACCAAGGTATTTTTATTATTTTCAATTAACATGGAATCAAATTTATTGCAATTTTTCTTTGAAATTTTTAGAACTAAAGTGAACGTCTCGATTTCGAGTATAAAATTCAATTTATCGGAAAACAAGATACAGTTGATCATCCATTTCTTGAATTCATTATTGTTGACGTATCAACAAAATGTTGAAAAATACGATAACGATTTAGAACGGTACGTTTCCAAGAAGAATTTGTATAGGAACATCGTGTCGATGAAAGAACTGAAAAATGTGCAACGCGGCGTATGTCTGCTTTCGGTTGGAACGCTGCAAAATAAATTTACGCATGTTACGAAGGAACTTTTGACGAATAACGTGCAGAAACAGAAACTCGATAGGTAACCAAGTAAGATTAAATACTAACGTACGAGATATATTTTATAATATTTTACCGAGTCACCAAATACTTAGCCGGTCATAAACATATAAAATATTTGAAACTTATTTTACGCACCAGGAGCGTCGTATCTTCCGAGGTCAGTGAAGAAGACTTGGAATTACTTTCAAAGACTATTAATTTATCTGGATTCGACGATAATATTTCTCCGTGCAACCATATTAATTTACTATTGAGATTTGCCATTGGAGAGGTGCTTTGTATATCAATATGCTCTATTTAATCTTATATAATTGTTATAAAATAATTTCACAATATTCTAATAATGTGATCAAATGTTTAGTTATCGGTTCACTTGGTAAGCATAAATCATGGAAGAGAAGAGCCTTATTTAAACTTGAGGTTACACGCATTGTATCTTGAAACTGCGATAATGCAGTATGGCCCTGCTATACAATTTGGCGTGGGATCCGTTCTTTTGGTAGACAAAACAAATGCCGGAGTAACAGGATCGTACTTGGAATTAATATCTACCGAAGAGCCGCACGAAGTTTTTGTTATGTCATACCGTAAGGTACTTTACAGAAGACTTAGAATTATTATCTTTGCGTCAAATTTTTCTAAACGAACATTCCCTTAGGTGAAATCGAATTGTCCTGATTTTAAATCCCACTTCAAAAACATCGAGCGATCTCTCATCGTAAACATATTGAACGTTAACGTCAATTTTCACAGGCCTGCGCTATTGAAAATAAAAGAATATTGGTACAACTTGACCGAGTAAGTATTCGATAGTTGATAAACGTGATTTGTTTCGATGACAAGTATTGATTTTTTTTCAGGATTGTTGAAGACAATGATCTTTTCAATTTCGGGGGAAAGGTATTCCATAACATTGTACAGTGGAAAACGAAAGAGGACGATCCACCGATTCCTCCTGGTACGGTTCGATAAAAGTAAAGTAAATGTCGTTCGTTTTCAAATTTTTGTATCGCTCTGTCCTCTCTTAGGCGCAATTAAACTAAATTATTCTGCAAGACTTAGCGCACTCGTTCTCAAATTCTGCGACAAAGACGTGGATTTATTAGAAATTCAAATTCAGGGATTGGAGAATGATTGCATTTACAATGCCAATGAGAGAATGGTTTTACGCGTACATCTAAGACATTTGTCCGTGGAAGATTTAAACGAAGAGACTCTTTATTCAAAAGTGAGTTTCTAATTTACACTTTGAATTTTTACGCTTCGAATGTCACACGTCGCTCAACTTACTATGTTTTGTTACAAGCTCCTCACGACAGACGAGGATAAAGTTCTCGATCTAAAGTACGTGAGGCATATGCCAAGACTGTATACGTGCGCTGACATTGACACGAATCAGGATGACGTGATGTCGGATGGAACATTTAAACTTTCCATTGGAAGAATCAACTGTGTAATTATTTCTAAAATACTCCACGATTTAAAGGTACGCACTCATATTCTATCAAACTTCCAGAGTACCGATATTATAAATCTTATTTATTTCTACAGTATTTTTTAACACCATTCACTTCAACGTATTGTTCGCGGTTGAAAAATTATGTAATTAACAAGTTGATAAATGGCATCAAGGAGTTCAAAAGAAGCGCGACAAAACTACATATTTTTATCGATATTCAAGGTCCGATATTTCTTTTACCGCAATGGAAGGATGTTTCGAGCAGTCTTCTAGTACTAAACACAGGTTTTAGCTCCTGGATATAATCTATGATTTATGATAAATCTTCTACAAGTTTTTGTCAATAAACATTGACGTTTATATCGTAACTTTTAGGTGTTCTATCGGTTGAAAATTTTTTCAAAAAGGTCGAACAATCTGTTCAAAATAATAAAATACCTGGCAGCGATACGTACCAGTTAATAATCGATAACATACTGGTGAAACTGAAGAACATGACTATATCCAGAGCGATTATGACGCTTAGTCGAGACCTAATAATTCAAGTAAAGTTCAATACCTTCTAAAGCTGCGATCGTATACTAACTTAATCGACAGACGTTTAAATACATTTCTTCTCGTAGGAACCAATCATCGAATCCGTACATATTCACTTTGACATCAAGAGAAAAACTGAATATCGCAGTGCGATGGAGTTTCAAACGTATGGTTTATTTAACGTACAAGGTTCTGTGGATACCATATACGTTAATTTAAGCCAGAAAGATCTTAAATCTATTATATTGGTGTGGAAAGATAATATTTCGAAAATAATACCATTCAAAGATGCGTATGAAAATGAAACGCAGACTACCATGGAAAGACAACAGAAGAAATCTGATCACGACGACGCGATGGTGAAAAAGTTGGAAGATTTTCTTACTCACAATGAGAATTCTGTGTGCGAAGTTAATTCGAAACTTACGCTGGATGGATTCCAATTGAATTTATTTTTAGATTCGGAAGAGGTACACGAAAAACACTTTCAATTCTTACTAACTATCTAACCGATTTCTTTCGATCGTAGGTACTTAGTTCTCCAGTTCGTGATCTGAACCGTGGCTTATGTAGGCTAGTATTTGGAGAGATGATTGTTACGTATGCATTCTACAGCGATAAAAGTTTAAAAATGAAACTGTCTCTGCAAAGTTGCGTTCTACAAGACACGCGGAAAGATTCTCATGTTATAAGAACGTTTGTATTCGTACAAGTATTCTATTCTCTTTCATTTTAACATGATTCTTAATAGTAACGTACTCGTTCTCATTGGAGGATAATTCAGTCGCCTGCGAGACTAATAGGGGTACAACCAGAATCCTGCATATCCGTTTCAATGTCGCCTATCGTTGATATTGCGTACACATGTGCTCCAGCTGGAGAAAAATGTTTCGACGCGCTTATTCAAGAAGTTAGAATAAATTTATCCGTACCATTCGTGATGCACTTAACACGATACATCATGGACTCCCTTCCAAGCGAACAGATCGATGAGGGAATCATCAATCATGGGTACGAAGGCAACAATCAAACAGCAGTAAGTGATCGAGTTTACGTCGTATCGAATTCATTTTAAGCGCGACTATTTCGAGTGTTCCCGAGTATTTGTTTGGTGACGTTAAATTTGGTTTTTCAAACTACATTTGTTTTAAATCAAGAGCAGGGACATAACCGGTGCAGAAAGAGATAGATTAAAATACGCACAATATTTTAAGGAAGAACCAGGTATTTACGCACGTTTAACGCTGTTGCTTTAATTGTTGTTCTCTTTTATGTTTACACCGTGTAACAGCTATCGGTTAGAGGACTATGAGACTGGAGTTTGTAATGTTACTTCGATATAATTATGCATGCATACTGCAATTTATCAATTGTTGAGAGGTTGTACACGTACAATTGAACAAGTTTCCTGTATGATATCTAGATGCTTCTATATCCGTGAGGATACACAAGCCAGAGATCTTATTCTTCGGAGATCTGAAAGCAAACAACGCACACGTGATTCTACTACAAGCGGAAGTGACCATCGAAAGTAGCAGACACAGCTGTTCATCGTCGATTGTCTGCACTCTTACGGATGTACGTGCTAAAACGAGAAGACAGGAGAATTATTCGAAACACAAGCCGTACTGGTTGCTGTGTCCCTGCGACATAGAAATTTGCAGGAAAGAAGAAGCGCCTGAATGTAACGTTCACTACACCGTCGCCGTAAACACTATTAACGTTCACTTCTCTGCAGAAATTGTACGCACATTTATCGATGTGAGTGAAAATAACGATTAAATGCTCGTTGAATTTTTGGAAAAATGTACATCGACCGAAAAATGATACGCGTACTGTTCTTAGATATTAAACGAAGCTACAAATTTTGGTAGCATTAACTCGAAGATAGAGGAAAAGTTTCCGAATCAAGATTCGAACGTTCACACTAATTTATGGACACCAAAGAAAATATCAAACGTACCATATAAGAAGCTGACCGATGGTAAGCGTTCTGACACGACTGACCTTTGTTTCGAGTACTCCCTTTGAATCATACTTTACAGATGATTCGCATTTAGCTTGCGAATACAGCGACAGAGTGGTGACTTTTAACTTGAAGCCATTAGTAATTTGCTTGCTATTGGAGATCGAACATTTGACGGAAAGAATTCCTGTTATAAAAATAGAGAGTATAGTCACGGCTTCGGTGAACGATTGGTTCAACGACTTCAATTTTGAATCCAGTATAAAACTCCACGCGTTTTGTTATAATGCAGACTACAAAAATTGGGAGCCTCTAATCGATTTGTGTTCGGAGGATGACATAAACTATAGACCATGGGAATTAACGATAAAGGTAAGTATTCTCCGATACGAACTTAAAATTCTCTTTTCTATATATTTATCTTTGAGTAATCATCACTTCGATTGCATGTACAGATGCGCCATGGCGAAGCGTTCATGATAAATTCCAGTTGGACCGATCCGTATCAGCATATAAAACAGGATGCATTGAAAACCAAAAAGAGAAGTCTTAGAAGCACCGATCAAGATATCACGGACATGGTTTTCATAACTCCAGATAATTTAACCGTATCGAAACCAAATGGTACTTCAAACGCGGTTCTATAATTAACTATAATTAACGAATATATAAGTAAAGTAAGCATCGATATTTTTTAGAGACAGAATTATATTCAACGTACGAAGAAGATTCCGATACGGATGACGACGAAAGGCAAAGAAACTTAACGAGAACGTCTAATTATTTATTTAACAGTAACAGTAGCGGAGAAGAAGATAGCGAAAGCGATGATTCTAGTACAAACGAGGACGAAGGATTGGAGTTGACACCGGAATGCAATGCAGATTCTTGTGAGAACCTTATAATGAATGTTATAATTCCATCTATTCTCCCATTTTTTTTTTTTTTTTTTTTTTTTACAAAAATGTTTATTTACAGTTGGACCTCTTGGGCGGGAATCAATAAAATCAAACGATTTAGCAGTTTACATTACCATATCTGCAGAAGACAAACTCAACGTTGTAATTACCCCTAATCTAATAGCCGTAACGGACATTGTTTTGAATGCATTTCAACAAGCTACGAGTGGAATACCAATAGTACTTGCTAATACTAAAAAATTGAATCTACAAAATGATATCGGTCACGATAGTCGCATAGAGCTTCTCGCGGAAGATGTTAGTACACACACTTCGAGTAATATACGAGATATCGAGGAGAATGCTGTTCCTGGAATGATTTGATTTTTTACTTGGTTCTAGGAAGATGATAAAAATGTTACTCGCGTTATAACGAGTCAAGACTTTCGTGATCTTCATTCACCAGCGAGTATTCCCAGCAGTCCGGAACCAGAGATACAATCTGGTCGCGGTAGTCCACAATGGGCTGAAAACGAATTGGATTTCATTGATCCAGATATAAATCTACAAAATCGTTCGATGCCAATCGAGGAGATATTTCAAAATGATTCATCGATCAGGATATACAAGACAATCACTGGAGAAGTATTACGCGTCAGTTTTCAAGGTACCGGTTTTCTTTTATGTACAAATTTATCGAGAAACAATTTGCCTCGAGTTTCTGATTATATCAACAGAGTTTGACGATATATTGGTATACTGTCCTAAAAGAAAAGGTTGCAATTTGATTCCACTACGACCTATCAGACACGAGGTTCGCTATCATTTAGTCATAGAAGCTACAAATGACAATTATTTGAATCGTACAATTACCGTGCGATCTCCCCTACAGGTAAAACATCTGATATTAGTTTACACGTTTCGATAATATTTCACACTATTTTGTACTTTGATTACAGTTTCGAAATGAAACATCTTACGCGCTGGGTCTTTACTATAAAAAGTCATTATTGGATAAGCTAGGACTCACGGGTATCGGCAAACCTACGAATCCCTTTGACGATAACATCAGAATGACAATCATCGAACCTGATTCTACTTACAGTATTCCTTTATATATAGCTTATCACCTTCCTATACACATACTGCCTGCTTATTTAGAGTAAGTGGAAGTCTAGAATACACGCAGTGCGACTGTGTGCATGCATTATAATAAAAAATATATTCCAGAAAGTACCAAGTGAGCGAAGAAGGAATTTATTGGAAAGAATTGAATACGACGATGAATTTAGCTAAGGACATCTGCTGTAAAATGAAAGAAGATGAAAATCAATCTGTATTTTGCGTGAAAATCTCTTACAATGAAGTTCCATTAACGACAAGACCAAGTTGTCAAGTACCGAACTACTTAATAAGTATTCACTCCCCTCTTATTTTCAACAATCAACTACCATTCGTTATAGACGTCAATATACCTTCCATCAACTATGAACTGAAAATTGAGCCAGGAGAAAAAATTAATATGCATTCATTGAATTGTAACAACGATATTCAATTTGTCTTTAAGGTGTGTACGTTAACATAAGAAATTACCGACTGGAATTACGTTAATAAATAATTGTTCGTAGATTCAAAACTATTTGGGCGCGTATTGGACTGGTACCGCGAAGCTAAACACGAATTTAGAAAGAAAATTCGTTTTAATGACCGCGGACAGCGAATCAGACTCGACGAAGCCGTTTCTATTATGTATAGAATTGTGTAAAATTACGAGTTGGCATATAGTTATTCAGTCTCAATATTGGATGATAAATAAATCTGGATTGCCCTTGTTCATTCAGGTAGTCGCTCGAATTCAAAGTGTAATTTCGATATAAATATTATATGATTCACGATTTATTATTTTTAGGAATGTCACTCACATACGATCAACGAACTACCAGAAGAGGAACTGATAATATTCTCTCAGAAAAATAATAAGAAGGGTATGGTAAAATTGAAAGCTCACCAATCCGAATGGTCTTTGCCATTCGGGCTAGAAGGAATCACCTCGATGTCTTTGATCGTATGCAAAGATACGGAACGTGGACGAAAATATAAAATTCTAACAGAAATCGAGAGTTCCCGTCTTTCGCCAAACTTTACAAAGATCATAACGTTTCTACCTTACTTTTATATCAGTAATCAAACTAAAAGAACATTGAGATTCATGGAAGAGAACGATCAAGCGGACTTGTGGAACGATCTTCCGTCTGGAGAGAGCATGCCATTTTGGCCAGTCACGGAATCGATGAGGATGAGGATAAAATGGAGGAATAGCCAGTTGGTATCTCAACATTTTAGTATTAATCATATAGGGAAGACGATATTGAGAATGGATAACGGCGTAAGTAGTCAAGTGTTTTTAGTTGATAAAGCAAATATAAGAGTAAATGTTAAGAAAAAATTGATTAATGTATAGTCGGCGATCAAAGTAGAGATCGAAGGCGGTGTCAAGTCTCCGTTCTATGTGACATTCCAAAAGAGCATGCCAGGCGATATACCCGTAAGAATAGATAATTTTTGCGATGATTTATTTTTGAAAATTAGTCAACATAATTTAGGACAAGTAGCTCTTATAAATCCCTTTCAAAGTCTCTTATACACTTGGGACGATCCTACGAAACCCAGGGAACTTATTTGGAATGTATATAACAATAAAAAAACTGGATACAACGCTAAATTCGAAAAGGTAAAGATGTGAAATATTTAGTTGAAAGAAGCGCATTATTGCATACTATTTTTTTTTTTTTTTTTCAGGACGGATCTGGACAAGAAATCGTGCCCCTTGCGATCGTAGATAAATGCAACGGTATACCAACGTCTGCATCTTCCTTAAAACAGCAGAATAATAAATCGACATGGTTGGAAACCAAGTCTGGAAGTTTCAGCAGTAGCGAAAGCAACGTCTGCGATGACGATTTGAAATCATCCGCGTTGAAGCAGGCACAAACAGACAAAACGATAATTTATTGGATGAGCTACATGGAAGGCAACCAGCGAGTTTTATTATTCACCCAACGTGAAACAGTATTTCTAAAAGCGAAGAATATCATTGATCCCGAGTCTAGCAAAAAGGAGATATTCCTTTCCTTTGCTGGTATTGGCGTTAGCGTCGTAAGTATCTATCGATATTTAAAGTTCAAGCCGTGATTTTATTCTAACATATTTTATGTCGCTACAGGTGTCAAAGTCTAATGAAATTCTAAAGGAATTAGTATACGCGAATATAACGAATTCTGCGGCTCATTGGGAACTTTACTTTGGCAGAAAATGGAAAAGTTTATCCTTGGAATTAAGCGCTTGGATCGAAAGCAAATATGTCAATTCTTGTAAAAAGGCACAGCTAGAGAACTTGATCGATGTACGTATCTTGTAAATCTTAAGCGAGAAACGAGATAAGTACATGCATACATTTCCAGGTCGACCTTGCAAAAATGCACATGACTAAGCCGTTCTTTGGAAAGTTAAGAAGAACCTACTCTCCAGGAATATGGTTACACTGCAGAAAATCTATATCGTTGACTTATTTGCAAGGCTATGTGCATAGAATACAGGTAAAAATTGTGACTCTTGGAAAATATTCCGCTTATTATTCCTTCAAGATATACGAAATACTTGGTTTAAATTCCAGGTAGACAATCAAATTCGCAATACTACGTTCCCAGTAATTCTATACTCAAACTTGCAAAAGAGTATTATTAATCATGCAGGGTGCCATAAATTGAAACATTCTATAGAATTTGCATGTTTGAAACAGAAGAAGCGGAATTACAATGTTTACAAGTGCGTAATCGTTGCTAATATATTCGCTCGAGTGAATGTTTTCCACATTATTTGAAGTAATACAACGTATTTTGCAGAGGTATTTGTGTTATAGTCAGAGAATTTGACCTGAATTTACAGGAAGGTTTCCTTTTGTCTCTGATCGACTTGATTCCAAGGAAACCAGATACTAAATACTCTATTGCCGCAAAATTGAGAAAGGACGTTTCCAGCGTTCATATTTTACCTCCCAGTAAAAGTAATTATGTACGTTCAGTAACATTCCTTTTCCGTTCTTTGTAGCAGCAAGTTCTTGACAGTACATTGACAGTAAGATACCGATTGCAGAATTCAACTATTAAGAGGAAGAATGTGATAGAACACATGTATATTTCTCCGATCTTAATACGCTTAATATTGTTGGCTGATACAGAGAGACCTAATATTTATAATATTAGCGATATTGCAGATTACAAGAATATCGTCAGATTTATTTTTGAATATTCTGAGAAAGGAGGATCTGAGAAGCATGCTGAATTCAGGTTCGGAAGTATACGATGCTACGTTTAAGAATTAAGACGATAGTCGTGTACTAACTTGGATGTTTGCATTTTAGACTCCCTTGTTATCAAAGAAGTTTTATCACTGTTGACAATACGGAACTTCTGTCGGATCTTTCGCGATCTTACGAGGCTCAAACTATACAGCAATTTCAGGTTTTAATTCGTTCGACTACCGTTTTGGGCAATCAATACGGTTATAATTTTCGATCGCCGGGCGATAATTTTTACGAGTCTAACACGGTGAGAATTGAACCGAATAACGTTTACAGATATTTTGAAATCTTAATTATTGCGCGTACCAACGTATTTGCAGTTGATCTTGTGCGGAGATGATATAGCAGAAAAATTAAGCCACGAAGTAGCATGTCAATTGGGCTACGCCACCGCGGACACTACACAAAACTCAGTTTTTAATTTCGACTTCGAATTTGGTGTAGTTTCCTCTAAGGTACATCGAAGATTCGACCAAATTCGACAATTCCATTTTTATAACGAACTCGAATAAGTGGGAAAAGTTTTGTTTCAGATAAAGGAGCCATGTTTTCAAAATAAGGATGTACCTCCTATGAATGCTTCGATTCGTACCTCGTTTTCTACAGAAATTGAATTAGAGACGTGCAGCTTGGTAACTGCATTTATAAATAGTGAGTACAAGAAAACAATCGTATTTTAATCGAAGCCCAAACATTTGTACTCGATGTTGAAACTTCTAGGTATTCAACAAGAAGAGTTAAAATATTTCTTCAAGACGTTGGGAAAGAAAACATCAATATTTTTTAATATCGAAAGTTCCTCCCTCAAAGTTTATTCGAAAGTGATACCGGATATCATAAAAAGGTATCGCTCGAAACAGCGTTCTGTATAACTCAAATACATTTGTATTCGATCTTAATGTTTCAGGGCACAAGAAATAGGTCATAAGTTTATATCCCGGATACGCTTACCGCGTTATGTTAATCCATACAAGGTAAACTTCGCTTGTATTCTAAAAAAATACAAACATTAAGATAAACAATTTTCTGTTGGTAGGGAGTCGAGATATTCTCGGTGCATAAAGCAAGGGGAATGCATCTTCTAAGTATAATAAATAAGAATCCTTGCATCGAGACGGATACGTATTGGGCGCATACTGCGCTTTCTAACGATGGAAAACATATAGTTCTCGTGTCGTTGCAGTAAGTACATAAAAATTATATTTTCTCTCTGTGCAAGATGAACAATTTTCACGTATTCGACGATTTGCCTAGACGATTATATTTTATCGAGAAAGGATGTATCTGGGGATCTTTGAATGTTAAATGGACTCTAGAAACCCATCAATTGCTGTCACCCCCAACTGTAGTTAACAATAAACTTATTCTAAATGTAAACAAGGTATTTACTTTGCGCTAATGAAGACATAAATGTTGAGTAATGAACGGTACGTGACGAACTGATCTTACCTGCAGAACGGAGATACTTTGTCACCTGTAGCGGACTGGTATTTGGAAAGCGAGGCGACAGACATTCTGGAGTGGTTGTGTCAAAAAATAAACATAGCCATGATCCTGAACATGGAGAATAGTATATGTTCAAAGCATGTTGTGTAACTGGAATCCAAACTATAAAAAAAAAAAGAGATCATTGTATATTTAATCAGGCACAATAAATTCTCTGACGAACGCAGTACTTTTTCATTTATATTGAAAACCAATACCTAAAAAGCAACATCGTTTCCTACAAGTACAATTGTTTCATTTTCAACTTTCGTATAGTTCAGAAATCTTCTACGCCATCACAAATTTAAGATATTCAAGTATTTCATACTCTCACAATAGTTGTTTTCTTCCCTTAAGTCGCTATATCAAGTTTTGTTTTCAGAAAGTTTAGACATATATGTATGTATGTATACATATATCTGCATATTATATAGTCATTTGGATAAAGTACGTCTAGTTTATTTCATAATTTATTTACAAAAAGTCTTAGTAAATTACACTTACAGGCATCTCCACTCGAACTAAAGTAAATAATTTAAGAACTACACGTATTTAGATATCTATAGAGTAGGATACTTTGGGGCCAGGGAGAAGCTGGGATCAGGGAAAGTGTTCTGTTTAACTTATTTACCTCATCCTCTGTGTTTTATCATTTTCTTTCATCCTCCTCTCACCTAATTATCCTCAAACAAAGTCGAATCTGATCGTTTCTTTTTATCCTTTTGTTTCTTTTTCTTTTACGTACGTTATCATCGTGAGAACTGAAACACCGTTCACTCGTTTAATCTGTTTCTACAAAATGAAAAAGGAAGTACCGGCATGGAAGGTGCGTGAATGCAAATGTCGTCGACTCAACGAACGTTCAAAATTAGTGTGGTATTTTTTTTTTCTCTCTCTCTTGTTTTCTTTTCTTTACATTAGGTAAATGTATATGTAAGAAACGTCGAAATATGTGCAAAAGCTGACAATGGGGGAGGGGGGGGGGGGATAGTACTCATTAATTTCTTTTCTTTATGATAACATATGCGCTTTGAAAAGCATAAAGTTTTGAGACTATAAATACATCCCATTAAAATCGTTTAATGGCACGATCGAGAGCTTAAGATTTAAAAATTCCATGTTTTTAACCTTTTCTCTATATGTTCCATTTTTTTTTTTTTTTACATTACCATAAAACATTCTAGACCTCGTCTCTCTCCCCATTCCTCCTAGTACATCTCATCGCCCGTTTAAACCGTTATTTTATCGCTATCGTTGCTACTCGTAGATCCCCTCTTAATACGTAGTCTGACATTGTTACGTGTTCGATTTTGATCACAACGGCATTCAATTACGTTTATTCCAAAAAACAAAAAATTCTGCAGTCAGATATTACTTATATTTCGGAAATCTCCTGTGTCCGGTGAATCACAAAAAAAAAAAAACGATATCAGAAATAAAAAATAAAAACCGAAGTTCTACCAAACAAAATACGCGCAATAATTTCGATTAATTTAAACTGAAGCGTGATCGCACTCGCTGTTGAAACTTTCTTAATATTTTTGCTTAATCGCTTACGTTTTACCTGCTCTCAATCACTCTCTCTCTCTCGTAAGCTCGTATATGCGTATATTAGCGGATTGTTTATTTCACAGACACTATTCCCCACCCCTTTTTCTACCAGAACCCCCATCCTTCGTGCACGCAACCGGGGCATTCGTTCCTTCCATTTATTTCTGTTAATACACACGCAAAATGTTCATGCACGTAAAGCTGCACGCGTTCTTTTCTGTTTTGTCTTCGTATGAACAGGCCGCAAAAACAGTTGCCGCAAACTACTAGCGCCGACAAGCTGCGACACATTACATGTATAACATAAGCGACGTGTCTGCGCAAGGTAGATGCGCGGAAGACGTTCGTCGTATACACAAATCCTCCTACGCATCTACATATTATGTACAGATGCGGCATTCGCGTTACACCGTGTTACCGTTTCGCGATGCTAATCGTTTCGCGACAGCATTTTTGCGGTCTATCGTAATCGCGTTCATTTTCTCCCTCTCATTCACACGATATTCATACTTGTCGAGGCGAATCTGTAAGTTTGTCCTCCACCTGTATCTTTTTAGCTTCCTATATTCGTCTTTGCATAATTTCTTCTTTTTCTTTCGCCTACTTATTCGCCGTAGCAGTGATCATTCACGTCCTTTCCCCATGCACACATCATTTTTTCACGTTATTCTTCAATCGTTCTCTTCTCAATTTCGGTTTTATTATTTCCAACCGTTCTTTATTACGCTTTCGCACGTTCTTTCACGCTTCGACTCTCGCTCTCTCGCTCGCGATCATCGGTCTTTTCCTCTTTTCTAACAATGTCTTTCTTCAGTTCTAGTTCTGCCTGTGCTGCTAAAGTCGAGACTTTCGGTGGTCCGCTGCTTTTTCTCTTATATTTGTTAAATTTTTTTTCTTGTTCGCGAGACGGACCACCGTTTGGGGGCGCTCGCGCCGCATGATGTATTTTTTTATTCCTTTCGTTTCTTTTTTTTCCTCTGCTCGTTTTGTTACTCCTCGTGCGCGGCGCAGTTCGAATAAGATTCAATGGAAGTGTGTGTGTGTGTGTTTGTGTATGTGTGTGTGTTATCTACAAAATATCTTAATTACTCGCTAATTACAGCACAAAACATGCAAATATAAAAATTTGCATTATATTATCGTTAATATTTATATATATAATCGTCACCCCGATATTATCGTTCCGCATCGCACCATTTTAAGGTTCGTCAAACAGATTTTTTTTGTATAGTTTTGTCTCAATCGTCATCGGTATTTTTTTTTTTTATATATATATATATTATTATGCTGCTAATAATCGTTTGTTTCTTTTCCCTTTCTCATCCTCTATTCTCGACGTCTTCGTGTTTTCTCGTTTTCCCTTTCCCTTTCCCTCTCCCTCTATCGCTAACCCCACCCCTCTATATTCTCCTCCACGATTATTTCACTCGTCGTCTCGACCCTTCTTATTTTCGTCAGTTCCACCTCCTTTCCTTTTTTCATTAACTATGTAAATATCTTACACTATCGATATTATTCCAATTCACGAAGGGGGGAGAGGTACATCCGACGCGTCGCATTTAGTCGCGTCGAAGTATACCTTAACTCGCTGCTAACACCAATAATTAACTTTCTTACTTCTTCGAGTTTACTCGATATAAAACTACAACCACACGCTGCCATAGCGTTTATATATCGACACTTTGTTCCTTTTACACGCTCTACAACCAAACCCCGCGTTTTTCATCGTTTCCTCGCTCCTCTATGTGTAATTAAATTCCCTTTCTCTCGCACGCACTCTTTTCTACACCTTTCTATACGTTTCTGTCGCGCTTTCTCTCTCTTGTATTCTCTAAAGAAATAGCAGCCACCGTAATATAGCTGTCCTTTCTCATCACCTTGGGAAAAAGATCATCATTTTACACGAGGGAGGCTAAATAAACACGGCGAAACACACCCGCAGGCCCAAAAAGAAAAAAACTGAGAATACCGTCTTAACAAAGTTACGCGCCCCTGGAACACTGGAACAACACACGAGCAACGATCGCGGCCACCTGTTGATCCAGAATTTGACTCATCACCAGGGCGAGTAGCCGGGATTCGTGTTGCAATAGTAGAGTTCTGTTGTCGGGATGCCTGGCGAGATTTAGCAGGGTGCCAGCCGCGCGTCGCAGCATGTCCAAGCTGGTGCCCATCGATTCGGGATTGTCCCGCAACGCGGCCAGACCGTGTTGATTCGCAACTCCTATCGCGCTGGTCTCCGCTTGTTCGATAAACGCCACCAACAGCGCTACGCACGGTGTTTGGAGAGCGATCGTGCGCGCCACACCGCTGTCGGCTGCGGACAGGAAGTGCAGCAGATTAACGCCAAACTCGCGCAACACCTGCTCCTCGCTCCGACAAAGTAGCCTGGTCAATACGGAGCAAAGTCTCTGGAGTCGCGAGTACGGAGGCGTAGCGACCACGAGATCCACGTTGCACTCGGTCACGCAGAGTTTGCACAAAGCCTCCAGTGCCAATCTTTGCGGCGACAGGGACGAATTTGGGCCCACCGTAGGGAAGGGATCTTGACCGTGGGCGGCGGGACACACCGCCCAATGCAACAACCCGTCCAGAACCGGCCGTGATATCTCTTCCGGATGGTGACTCAGATCCATGTGGCCGGCTATGTTCGCTGCCATCACCAGTACGTTTTCTCTGATGTGATGTAGGAAATCCCACCACCATTCGCTCTCCCCCTGCAGGCTGCTGCAAGAATCCGCGAAATCTGCGTCCTCTTCTCGGTCGTAGTTGCGAGTCTTTTGCGTCCTGACCGGATGCTCGTGATGCAGCAACAGAAGCTTGCCGAGGAGGCTCAAAAACGTCACGTTCTTCGCGAACTCGGACTCGTTGCCTGGTATAAACGTGAGATTCCTTAGTATCGTGGACAGACAGACGCAACGTCGAGCCAGGCTGTCCTGAGTCTCAGTGACGAGGTACAGACTCGCTTCGTCCCTCGAATAACTCTCGTCCTCGTAATCGCTTATTCGTCTCCTCTTCAACGTTCCCGCTGGATCTCTTATTTTTAAACTTGGTCCCTCCATATTATCGTCGTCCTTTGTTATCGATTCCTGTTCCTCGATCTCAACTTTGATCACGGTTTTATCCAGCTCGACGTTGCTCGTCGCGTCGTTTAGTCCGTTCTGCGTCGGGACGAGTTCCTCGTTGCTCTTCTGTAGGTCCGCGAAGTGTTCGCCCATGTTGTTGTTCACCTTCGACTCGGTTTCGCATTCCTTCTTGAACCCGTCGTTCTTCTTCTCGAACAACTCTCTCGTGAGATCGTTCATCTCTTCCGGTTCCTTTTTGATCCTCGAAAGAACGTCGCTCAACGTTTTCGTTTTCTTCTTCTTGTCCAGTTGTTTCTTTTCGCTGGTTTCCTTCGGCTTGTCGCCCGGCTCGCTAGCTTTTTGTGAAAACTCCGGTGTCTCGAGCGCACCGGGCTCTACTTTGGTTTCGTCCTTGGAATCCGTGCATTCCACCTCTTTTTGGAGCAAAGGCGGCTTCTCGTCTCTGAGGAGACGCGCAAACGGTACCGATCCTATTTCAGACTGAAAGCAGGTTACTATGTACTTGGTGGTGTTAATGTCGACTTGCCAGGGCTCGGTTTCCGACTCGCAATCCTGATGATCCCAAGTCCTCCGAGTATCCAACACGAACAGATCTTCGTCCCTTGGGACGATTTTTACAGGACGACCCCTTCTCGATAAAAATGTGTAATTCGACGTCGCGAGTAATTTGGTTCGATCCTCGGGGTCGATGGGACGAGTCACAGCGCCAAGATCGACTTCGGGACCGTCCGCAGACTGGTTCCAGTTGCGATCGTCCTCGTTCACTAACGGTGACTCGAACATGTCGGACAGAGAACGCGAGAAATGCTCTAGCAGAACGTCCAACAGCCCAGGCAAATGCGTCAACCCGAAATAACTTACCTATAGATTGGTTTGCACTAGTTAGTATTTACGTTCTATTACGCATCGCCAAGAAAGAATAAAAAATATCAACTCACAGAAGAATCGTCGAATAACAAAATATTTAGTACGTCGAGAGCCCAGCAGCTTTCAGCTAATAGCCCCGATCGTAAAGCCATCATGATGCGCCAAGCTTCTACCGGTGCCACGTCGGCTCGCGTGAGTTTCCGTCGCTTGTAAAGAAGCGGAGTCACTGCTTCCACGCTATCGGGAGGGAATGTCATTTCTCTCTTTGACGTAGGCTGTTGACTGATCATGGGATTTATCCCGAGCTGATTCTGCGAATTAGATTCGTCGATAACGGCATGAAAACGCTAAAAATTTCAAGTGTCGAGCAGAGTTAGAAATTATTAATCTACCTGATGAGTTCCAGGTGCAGGATACAGAGGGGACGGTTGATTTGTGTAACGATGATCCCACGGTGGAGGAGCATGTGCTATAGTGTTTAGAGTTGGCTGAGGCGTGGTTCTATTTGGCGGTTGACTACCCCACTGTTGACTACTAGCGATTCCTCCTGTTGGAGGCGTGGAGGAAACAGGACCAACCGGTGGCGTGGGTTGCTGCGACTGTTGCTGCTGTTGCGGCGTTTGCGACTGCGGTTGTTGAGATGGATATTGAACCCTATTGTTCGCACTACTACTATTGTACTGATTGGTTGTATTTGGCCATCCTGCAATCGCAACGTTAACGCGTGGCATGTAACATTTTCAACAAAAGGGACATGCTAAATTGGGAATTTCACTGTTAATAGAACGATCGGCTTACCTGGATACGCTGGTCGTTGTTGATTATATTGAGGATATTGTTGGTCTTTGGCAAAGTCAGGGTGACGCCTAGGCGGATTTGGACCTGGTGGTGGCGGTGGCATATTTTTGTTCGCACTTGCGCTACCTGAGTATATTTGTGTTCCTGCAGGAGCTCCGTATCCACCCTTTAACATGGATTACATTTGGCTCAGTAATACGATGAAAAATGTTAACGTATTTATTTATCGAAGAAACAAAAGAGGAAGATAACGTCACCTGTTCCTGTCTGTAGTAGTCTTGAGGGCACGAATAGGACGAAGCAGCGGAAGGCTGGGAAGGCGAAGAGGGTTGACTGGTAGCCGTTTGTTGTGGTACAGTGGCCGGATGTGCTTGCGGCGCAGATGGATAGCTGTTACTTCTCGCGTTAGGTGGTGTTCCCGCTGGGTAGCTCGCAGGTTGTTGACTACTGCTATATCTATTGTACATGTCCTGTCCGCTGGCGTTGTTTGGCGGCATGTTTCCTCCGGGATATCCTCTGTAAAGTACTCAACGTCATATTCCTCTCTTTCTACAAAACAAACCTTGCATAAGTTTTCTTTCTGACCTGTCGACGTCTGGTACGTAAGGTGAATAATGTGACCTCGGTGAATAAGGTTGATTGAACTCTCCCTGTTGAGACAACGTGTTTCCCTGAGGTCGGATGTATTGATCCTGAGGGTAGTTTTGGTAGGAACCTGTGTTCTGGTAACTGCCTTGTTGTATACCTTCAATGCGAGTAAGTTTGTTTCAAGAATGCATTGCAAAATATTTTTTAATTATTAAAACGCTTAGTATCGGAACAAGCTTTACATATTCGTAACACTTTCGACTGTAATTTCAACCCTCTCGAGTAAAAAAAAAAATGTGTACACAATACCAATAAAAATTGAACGAAACATAAAACTCACATGTGGGTTACATATATAACGAGTGTTGGTAAAATAAAAAATATTCTTTTTAGTCGTTGTGAACGAAATTTTCAAGCGTTCGAAATAAGGAAGAAACTATTTACGATAAATATGTATTTACGAAATATAAAAAAGAAAAAATAATCTTTTAATTATAAAATATACTGCAGAAAAACGAGGATATAATAATTAACGAAGGAATATTACTTGAATAGCTTTCTCACACATGTGAAAGATATAGATTGTTTTTTTCATATTCCACAAATATTGGATACGACTTAACGAAGGACATAAAAGTGCTTCACGGTACGGTCTAACAAACAGCCTGTTTATATATAATAGGTAAACAGAAATGAGGTAATCTATAATTTTTTAATTATAACACTGTCACGAATAACAACAAGAAGAAAATGATAACAGCGAGAAAACACTAACACAAGGGATATCAACGGACAGGAGATATGTGTTTTATTGTAAATCGTGAAAGGAGACAAGGAAGAGAGAAGTACCTGGGGTTCGTAGTGGACCAGGGTAGGGCGTTGCGTTCGACTTGCGAGGAAGGCGTCCCACACCGTTGTCGAACGGTTTCACGCTATTCTGCCCGCCCTGGTTCGAACCACCTGCCAGAACATCATTCTCTCAACCGCAATTCCTTTCACAAGGCTGCACGTACAACTATTACGTTGGTGAGTTTAACGTGGATTATTTTTAACGATACCTACACCAACCTAATACATTGTATCCGACGAAAGCAATGCATATCGATACACTAGAATTAATAAACGTTTTCGATTCGTCGAGTCTAAAGAGCAATCCGAGAAGCTTTCATTGTTAAACGAAAAGATGATTCGGCCTCTGTTTTATGGTCCTTAGAATACAGATAGAAACGTAATTTTCGCTAAGCGATAAAAACTGCCGAGAGTACTATCTAAAACTAACGAATTCTGAAATCGTTTATATTTCCGGATAATCGAAATGATCCAAAAAGATCAAATAAAATTATTTTTTTAGATCGTTTATAACTGATATATACTAGAGTAAAAAATAAAGTACAGGCTCTTTACCTTGATGAGGAGAAGGAGCACTACTCTGGCTCGGAGGTCTAGGAGGAGGAGGTGTATACTCTGAAGAAGGTCCTCCGGGTGTACCGCCAGTATAGCCACTCTGGTAACTTCCGTAACCATCCATGGAAGCATTACTCGATCCAGCAGCAGGGAAGGAGTCTTGTGAATTGGAAGACCCTGAAATAACGAACAACATAAATGTTGAAAAGAGTTTGAGATATCGTCATAGAAAAATAGTTTCGACACCTACCTGGTGAGGGTACAGAGGCAGTTCCCTTCGATCCTTTCTTTTTCGAACCAGCTTCGACTTGATTTATAATGGGTTGAGGATCAACACCTCCCCGATCAAAGTGACACTCGTACGCCAACAAATGCTTCGTATAGTGTTTTCGCAGCGTGTACGCTGCGCTACTGCTCGCTCCGATGCCAAGTGAACCAGCTATGTCTTTCCACGTTTTGTTCTTTGTTACCTATAGAGAATTAACGACATTTTTGCCTCGTTAGTCCTCGCGCCAAGCTTTCCAGAACAAAATCCAAACAGCAAAAATCTGCATCTCGAAAACGCAAAATAAAAAACACGTGGAAACAAATCATTACGGCGACTAATCTAAGACAAATGAAATACCGGCTTGGTAAAGTAACCAGCTCTTTCTTTTACGTCCAAATGCTTCGACTCTTGACCATGCAAGTGTGAAAAACGAAACGAACAGACAAGAGTACAATCGAAACGAATTACCGTTATTATATCGATATTAAAAGTTTATTCTTCGCTGATTATTAGAATAATTCCATATAGCACCAAGGTTTGTAGATCAGGGCGTTTTCCATACGTGTCGAATGACTACTTCAAGAAAAGACGTGTTAAGGCTTCTTTGTTTTTCCTCATACTTCATACAGTATACAAGAAAAAGGTAAGAAAGAAACACTAATAGCAAAAATAAAACAAAACAAAATAAAATAAAGGTACAATGTGAACATGCACAATTCAGCGCAAACATAAAGAAGCGTGTTCTGTAGTGTATTTTAAAGTACTTTCAACAACAGTGGATATTTAAAAATGCCAAAAAGAAACTCGGATGAAGCTCATCCGAGTTGTGAATATTTGGCATATCGATGTGTATACACAATATTTAAAAAAAAAATGTGAACACATAGAGACAATAAAAAAAACTACGTAGACACCGAGGGCTAGATGGAACTACACTGCACCTTGCATACCTCCATGAAGCCCCCCCTCTCTTTCACGTAGAGGTATAGCCGAAATAGGTCGAGGGGGTTCTTGGAGATGGTAGGACAGCTTGTAATTGGTGTTCTCCGTTCTTCCATAAAGTTAACTAATTTGTCCAGCCATGTTCTTCGATCCATCGAGTCGTCCATTTCGTACAGCTTTGCCAAGCTGTCTGACTTCTGCAATAATTATTAGTAACATCGATTAGTTTCCTCTGTGTTGCATAATAAAAAACGATTCTTCTGAAATTTGTATGTACTATCGCTAAGAACGCATGTTACACGTATACTTTTGTATTATTCTATGTTACAAACTTGAAAATGTTGTTACTTTTGTTTGAGTATATCAAGTGTTACCGTAACCCACAGTTTTCATGCAATAAATGCCGCTTTCGTGATATCTATGTTAAACAATGATCGTACATAAAAATCGCATCGAATGTATCATGCAACTAGGCGAAGCAAAGTAATGTAAAAGTTCTTTCAATGATCAAACAAATTTACAGATAAAATATTCAAAAGATTTGTCGTGTCCTGTATCTCAATGTCTACGTTTGTCAAAGTTGATGAGCAGCGAATGCATTTTGTACACGAACGTAAACGAATAAAAAACGGTATATAACGGTATATGAACTCGACGAGTATATAATTAGCAATAAAAAAATAAAAATAAAAATAAAAATAAAAGCACATGGAGAACGTACTAATACTTTATAACGTATAAATGCAAGAGCGATACATGTTTCTGTAAATATATGACATTGAAAACGTTACGATGATGTGTAAAGGATATTTGCCAAGCAAATACAAACATCGATTGGGATTAAACAAAGCTTGAAGCATTCAGTGTAAGTGATATCTTTCGCAACGGTATAATAAATACTTATAGTGAAAAAACAGTAACCTTAGATCTGTATGGGTCTTGAGGCACATGACTGTTAAAAACCTGTAAAATATATAAAATATTGAAAAATCGAAAAGACTGCAGTATAAAAACATTAACCCTGAGTTGTATATCTTTCTTAGAATTTTGACACGGATACATTAAACATGCGTATAAAAGTACAAATATACATACGAAGTAGTGAACTGTTATATCAAACTTTTAAGAATCATCCAATAAAAGAAAATACATACAGGACTAGCAGGAGTACGCGGCCAACCAGGACTGTTCATATCGGGATATTCTTCGTGTATTGAATTGATACTCGCGGCACCAGGAGATGGGACTGTACTTTGCGGTGTAGTCGGATGGCTGTGATACCCTCCTATCATTTCTTTTCGAACCTTTGGTGTAAATGCTGGATCTTCCCCAGAAGCTACGTTAATACGAATTAATGTATCTTTCCATGACAAAAGAATAACCTAATGTATTTTTAACGTTATATACTAACCAGCCGATGCATTTGATAATGTAGACTGTTGAGATCCTTCGTCTAAAGATGTTCCATCGGGACCAGTTGTTATTACAGATGTAACAGTACCACTTGAAGTGGATGTGACGTTAATAGCTGATGTACCTAGGGCAACAATATTTTTCTCAACGAATGCGCATAATTACGCACAGCACGTAAAACAAATGAATTAAACAAATACCTGAAGCAGTAGTAGTTATGCCACTGTCGTTGGAAGTTTCGGTGGTAAGGTCTGCAGAACTGTGACTGGTCGGTGTTGGCGTTGAAGTTGGATGCGAATTAGGAGTAGTGCTCGGCGGAGGCATTGGACTTCCTTCGTGATTCAGTGGCGGTGTGGCTGCAGGGGTATGTAAATGGGGCACATTGGAGCTTGTCGGAGGTGGCTGACTGCTGACATGATTAGGTGATGGTGGTGGAGGTCCCATAGAACTTGCCGGAGGTCCCATATTACCAATCACAGCCACTCCAGGGGTGCCCGGCGGTACCATACCCGTTGTACTACTACCTCCGTAAACCTGAGGTGGTCCCGGGCTAGGTGGCATTCCCGGTGGTACGCTGTTAAATCCCATTTTATGCTAAAAACAAAAAATATATCAGCATCGAATAAACTAACGAATTCTTCGAAATTATCTCGCAAGCTTACCGTGTACGGAGGATATTGCACCAAGTTATTGGGTCTATTAGGAGCCTGATATTGATTGTTCGGTGGTGGTTGCGAATTGGCTGGGGATGGATAACCTTGTGGAAATTGTACATGTGGACGCGGAGGTGGATAGGTACTTTGCGCGTGATAACCCCCAGGCTGACCGGCAGCCGTTCCACCAGCTGCATACCCCATCCCACCACCCATTGGGTTTATTCCACCAAGACTCGTCGAACCGGGTCCTGGTTGAACGACACCAGGACCAGTGTTATTCATTTTATAGCTATGCATGTGTGGCGAAGGACCCAATGGCTGCTGGTATGCTCCTGTAAATACAAACATTTTCACCGTAAATATTTTCTGTTAAAGGCATAACTTTTTCCCTTTTTCTTGTAAAATTGATTATACGTTTTATAATATATGCTATTCACCTTGGGTTGTCATAGGAGAATGGCTCATTCGTGCTGGTCCACTACCATCTGACTGGCTACTTGACGGCCGTGGAGGCATCTGAACGTTTTGTTGGCCTGCAAGAAAGGGACATACATAGCTTTGTTTAAAGGATTAAAAGAATAATTATAATTGTAATTATGATATGGTTCTATACGTCGACGCTGCACAATTAGCGCGTAATAATTCAAAATGTACAAACCAACAGCAGGGGACATCGAGCGAGAACCTGTAGATCCTGTAGGCGAAGGGGTTGGTCTCATCCCCTGTGAGTTTGGCGTTCCTGGACAAGCTGGTCCATTCGAACTATCATTACTATTTTGTCCAGACAATTCCTACAATACAAAATCGAAGAAATGTATTAGATAAATTGAAATCGAACCAAGACACAATACCCAAAATTCAAGTCAAATAGTATCGTGTTGAATAATATATCGTGCCTATGAATTTGTTCAATTTTTGTATTCGATTAGGATAATAAACAAAATCTATACTAACGTGCTGCATAACATTATTAGAATGGAATGAACGAAAAGCAACTGCGGTAAACGGCAGTGCACGGTAAAGGGTTATGTGCACAGAAGTCACTCTTGAGCAATCGCTCGATGCGTTATTTCTCGTATCATCTATCGATCAATTTCTTCGAGCGAGCGTCCCACTAATACACATGAATTGGTATATCGATAAAAGAAAAAGGATAAATCTCGGTGAAGGAACTATCCAAAAAAAAAAGGTTAATACTCGTCAAGTATACGTAAAGTTTGTCCTATACGTAACACGCTTTGGTCGCTGTCATATTTTGATCCACGAGAAAATCGAGAATAACTACACGCGGTATTCGATGTACTAATCGTACGGTGCAACATAACACGTCATATACACTGGCACATGTTTCAATATTCATTCTTTTGCATGTGCATTTGTGTATATATACACACGTAACACTTCGCACAGGTCGCCACAATGATACATTGAGAGCGAGAAGGAAAGAGGAGAGGTAAAGAAAGATAGAGGGATAGGCGAAAGATAGACAGATAAACGGATAGAGAGGGGGACGGTGAGGGAGGAAGGAAGGGAGGGAAGGAGGGAGGGAGGGAGGGAGAGGAGAGGAGAGGAGTGGAGAGGAGTGGAGAGGAGAGGAGAGGAGAGGAGAGGAGGGGAGTGGAACGAGCGAGGGAGAGGGCGACACGGGCGAAGGGAGGAACGAGAAAGAAAGAGCACATCATTACACCTACCAGACATTGGACAGTTCATCCGTACAGAAGGCGATTAGAGACTTCCTCGGATGTATCACAGAACGTATAGTATACACGGTGTTGGACACAAGGACTCTCGGCATGACGCGAGAATCGAAGGAGAGAGGCGTTACCCCGCGCACTACGACAAAACCCACGGTGAACGATTCGTATTTTCTCCGTACGATTTTCACATGTTTCACGGGGATCTCGTGTAACAACAACACACCATACTTGGATCATGGGCGGTCGTGATAGTTGGTGGTTCAGAACCACATGAAAACAGACATAATCTTGTAAAATACGCTATAGAACTGCTGCTGGTTCACCGTGTGCTTCGTTCGACCATCGCATGTTGTGTCAATAAGTCCCACAGGCACTTTCGTATCATGAGGGACAATCCTCGGGATATTCTCGGTCCAGAACGGTCACGTTCGATTGTCAGACACACGACTAGTAACAGGTTAGAATTCGGTGGGTTGATCGTCTGCGTGAGTGTACGTGGCCGAGAATAACTAAAAACGTGATTCTTTTTATCGAGTGTTCTGTGACTTCGGTTTACAGATTTCGCGTCTAGCTGCTCGTTGGAGGGCGTTCTTTCGTGGCGCGGCAAGCGTTCGGTAACCGTCGGCCGTTCTCGCCGCTCGTCGGCGAAAAGCACCCGTGTGCTCCAAAAACCCCGAGAGAGTACACGAGAGAGAAAGAGAGAGAGAGAGAAAACTGCTCTAAAGTCCAAACGCTATGGGGGTGAACTGTTTTTATTCGCTAGCAAACTAAATGGAAATATAATGTATCGATCAAATAAGATACATAAATCCTTGTTCCAATTCCTACAGATTTATATTTCTAACGATGTAACTGTTATCTATGTATTTTTTCGAAAATTAACGATTGTCGAAAGTTTACGATATTCGCATCGTGAATGGTTCGAAATATTTTACACGTATCATTTTCTATAGAAGTAACTGCATAAATAGGGCGTCATCGTATAAAAGGTTGTTTATTAGCGCGAAGCGAACGTGCGTGTTACGTAGTAAACTAAGTAGATAATAAAACAGGAGTAAATTTACGTTGATGCAAGATATCGAGGATATTATATAATAATATTTTTATCTGTCAATGCCGTAACATCGCTATCGCAACGAGACCGATTCAATGACACAATAGCCATTCTAAATTGAAGTACGTTCAACTTTTGTAAAGCATCGCGAGCATCGAAAGCACGCCTATCCAACATGCTGTAAATGGTGTAATAATCGAACGAGAATTTACCGGCACATAAAATGAATTATCTCGTAGCCGCGATGCAAAAACAGAGAAAAAGATGTATGGAATATTACACGGCCAGACGCGTGACTCTCGTTCTTTAACTTACGTAAAAGACACAACTCGTAAAATAAAAGATTTTAATCGATACGCCTAGATTCGCGACCAACAAACACGATTTATGCAGATCTGAAAAGTTACCGATTATGTACGAGAAAATAGCTCCCGTTGAACGTCATTCAAAACAATACTATTCATCGAACGTTTAAACTATTCGACACTTTTCAGCCGCGTCATGGGAATACGAGAAGTTCGATAGCATGTCGCAGAGTGACAGTTGCATGATCTAACGAACCGAATATAGCTGAACGATATAAAACGTCAGAAGTGGTGGGGAGAACTGCTTCGGATACTCTGTTTTCTCCCCACCACCGCGTCCAACGAATCGCACACTCGCTCTTGCTCGCTCCTGTACCATAGGTTACACACGGACCTCTCGCTAACCCGCCCATCTATATTGGAAGAAGCGAGAGATCGAATATACTGTGGGAGGGATGCGTGAGCGCGACACGCGTGCAACTGTGTACGTTTGGAAAGGAGACAGCCAACGGTGAGGGAGGACACACACGTACGCGCGTACACACCGAGAGAGCGAGAGAGAAGGGGAAGTCGCTAATATCTGGGGCTCCAGCGGCCGCGCAACTCGCGCCCTAATCGAACTCTACAAGTCGCTTATTCTCCATCCCCACTTCCCACACCCTGCCCCTCCTTCCGTAGGCAAACCATACTCAAGAGGTCTCCCTTTCGCTCACTCATGCTTGCTCTTTTCACGAGGGAAGTATCGAAGTACCTCCCAACCACTGTATCCAAGATCAAATGGCACTTTATGCAACGCGAAATTAGAATTGCTTAGCGATACTAGCTCTCGTTCGACGTACGCGACTTCGTCCTTTGGCTCTTTCTCGTAATTTCTAATCAACTCGAATCAATCGTCGAGTACAAATATAAAATAACAATAACACGTGCACACACGTGCATTCGTGCGCATGTGCTCCATAATTAAAATTAAAGCGTGATACGCGAAATTCGAAAGAAACGTCAGGGATCGTAATCTTTTTCCTTGCGTTGATAATTGCAAGGTAATCGTTAAGCAAGATTTCTAAGGATTCGTTAGTATCGTTTTAGAGAGTTTTCTACGATATATTTTGTTAATTCGGCATTGACATAACTAAACACTCACCCCTGAATCGATTCCTTGAGTATTTGGTGTTGTGGATCGTTGCTGTAGATTGTGAAAACTCTGTAAACAGAAAAAATAAAATTCCTTCTTTTTAGAAAATCCATTTTCGTTATGTATTCCGTACAGAATCGAAATGCTATAGAATCGATAATGTATAATGCTTATGTATACAAAGACGACCGTTTAAAAGCTGGTATACAACTATTTCTTTACAAACAAAAAGATCTCGATTTCCTTACATCTATAAATATATGTTAATTTACATTATGTTTTGTGATAAATAATACCGTTTCGAAAACTTTGTTTTACGTGCAAATAGGTAATGTAAAATAAAGCGAACAAACTGTTTTGTTTACGTGCAGAAAAAAATTTACGTACATTCACGATCAAAATAAAACGTTAATCATACGTTCGTACATTTATATCTTCTATATTCCTTGAGAATATATTCGATAAGAAGTTGGAATCAAAATGTATTTTGGAATAAACAGGGAATATATTATGTTACTTGTGACTGGCTATACTTACTTGTGATTGGCCTGTCGCTTGTGGTTGTGGAGATGCCGAAGGAGGTGGTGCTGGAGATTGAGAAAGTGCACGTTGCGGTGACTGACTGGAAGGATTAGCTTGATTGGTTGGGGGTGGTGGTGGATTTGGTGGTCCACCTTGATTCCAACCCCTCTGTTCTGTATATAGACTGGAAGGATGGCTGGTTTGCGTAGTATAAGAGTTTAGCTAGAACATGCGACAATTGAATTAACATTAATTATAACCTTATCAAAAAATTTATCCATAATTACTATATGATCTGATAAATTTGCAAAAATGCATTATGTAAATGTACCTGATGGTGACTATACGGTGCATGTGGTCTCGTAGGAGAAGAATAACGTTGTGTATATTGTTGATATGGCATAGGAGTCGGAGAACTTGGTCCTCCGGGTCCTGCATGTAGTCTCGGGGATCCCTGTTTATCGTGCAACATATGCAAATATGAGATAATAAATAAACATACATAGCCTATCAAAAACAAAATATTAAAGTAAGGTCCAAGTAAAAATTTAGCTTGTTTTGCTTTTGAAAATGTATGTAATGTATTTTACGTAAGAAGGAATATCGTTAGAAAAGTACCGTCTGTGGAGGCCGTTGACCAGGTTGTGGATAAACTGGAGGAACGACCGGAGGTCGCTGAATGGGCCAAGGTTGTTGATACGGCTCTGGCCCCATTCCAGGATAGTTTCCATGAAACCGATGCACAGGCGTGGAGGCCTGAAGCAACTGATTCAACGTCGGGGTTGGACCGGTAGCTTGGGATATACTTTGTCCCGATAGAAACCTGGGCTGCCCCGTGAAACTGCTCGGTGTAGCCCCTACGTATGCCAATCGCGATTCAATCTTGGAAGCTGCATAATGCTCTTCCATTTCTGCCCGATGAACTCTTTCACTTTCATGTATTAAGTGTTTACTATGATAGTCCAACTGTTTCCCTGGGAAATCTCCATGCTTTCCCACGTACTCTGGTATCTGCTTGCCCGGATAATCGGTCAACGACTTGGAGGGAAACTCGTTCGATTTGTTGGTATACTCGTCGGAGTAATCGCGAATAACGTTCGGCGTAAACGGATGTCCGGGATGGTTCGGATGCCCGGGCGCGTCGAGAGGCTCCTGCTTGCCGATAGATTCTTGAGGCGCCTGACCAGCCTCTCTGGGTGATTTTACTTCACCGGCAGTGTGTCCACCAATGTCCTCGCGGTATTGACTCATCTCGAAACCCGTGTCCCCGCCGCGATTCACATATTTAAGCAGCTGGGCCGCGCCCCGGGGCACTTTATCACCCGGCTCTGGATCCAGCTGCTGCTTCGTGTTAACACTCGCACTATTCCCACCAACTTGCGGACGTTTCTGTGCGCATTTCACGGACTCGTTCAGCTTCACATCGTTTTGTTGGCTCTCGGCTTGCGTCGCAGCCATGTTCTCCTCTCCTCACGGAGCCATCGTCGTCTCATAAACTGGCCAATCGCGGGACCTCGTGTGTCTCGCGTACTATGTGCTCGAAATCGAAATCCTTTCCTGTTGAATCTCTCCTATCGTACTCAACACTTTCCACCACATCCTCAGTCAGACCAGCGAGCACTAAGCACCGTACCAACAATTTTCGCTTCCTGCCGTTTTCAAAGTAGAAGGAACCAAAAAAAAAACTCATACGCGAACGTCAAAAGCAGCGTCGCACGTATTACGCCATCTTGCGGCTTTCCCGTGAACCGTCCAACCTTAAACGCGCATTTACAATCGGCGACGCTTCTTCCAAGGAATATTCATGATTACTACCCCCCACACCCCACTCTTCTCCATTTCACTGCCCGCCATTTCGATAAAACTTTGCAATTTTACGATTGTTCTTCGATAAGTCTTGCTCTCGTCGAATATCGTTCCAAGCGAAATACAACCAAGGTTGTCTTTACGTGGAAACTTTTCGCGAGAGATACCTCGAGAAGCGAAAAATAATTAAAAAATTAATAATAAAGAAAACGCAGTTGCGATGTTCGAATGTAGGTTTCCATGTAAGCTAAAAAACTTGTCGACGAACTTTCTAGTTTGAAAGCAAGGACAGCTTCGAATCGACTCGTCAGAGTAATATTTTTATGTAATATGTTGCTTTATGTTATTTGATACGCGTTACTTTAAACTTAAAAACTCTGATTTTATGTATATTTAATTCGTATAATTTGCCCCTCGAATGGGTAACACTTCTATTAGAAATTGCATCGGGGAGCTGGCAAATCTAGTGGCGGCCTTGCGTACAATACCACGTATCATGGAAACTCACCGACGCATATAATATCTAAATCCAAAGTAACAAACAAAATACTACCAATTTTTAACGTTCTCATTTGAAATTATTACTTTATCTTATTTAATCGTTGACGTAACCATGTAACGTTACGATGACTTCTATAGGTGTAAATATTTTCACACGAAAATATGTCGCGACGAATATATGTATAAGAAAGAAACGAGTCGGAGAAAAACACGACAAATGAAATGATTCGAAAGGAAAAAGGATGAAATAATTACGCGTGACATCGGTTACATTGTTTTCTCTTTTCTCTGTTCGTGAAATTAGTACGAAGAAGAAACGGAATCGGTTTTAACACGATTGTCTTTTTGTTTTGCGATACCATGCATAAACTAGTACTGTGGCGCAGGCGCACAGGTTAACGCAGGTTAACGTGCCATGCATGACTCGCTATGACCGACACGATAGATTTGATACAGCAACGTTGCGTTCCTGTGCGATGTTTATTCTTCTTTTTTTATATTAATGATAATCGAACAAAAACGTACAATCTGAGTTCTTCTTCGAATTCAGCGAGGGTTGTCCACCAGAATTTTGATGTTTAGAAACTGAGAGATAAACATGTCATGGAAAATACAGATTGCGTGATATTTTTCTCGTAATGCTCTTCGATTAGCTATCAATTTTGAAAATGCAGGTGCCTTTTAAAAGTAACTCGATTAAAATGTTATCGTTGAATAAAGGTAACCGAAATTTAGTGTGCTTGTTACGATAACTGTATATCTTGTTCGTTAAATTCTGGAATGTTACGCGAGACGTAAAGAATTCCCTAATTCATGGAAAAAAGTATATTAAACGAGGAAAGAGGAAAAATAGAATCGTAAACATGGATTTAACGATACGAATTTGAAAAATGAATCGCTTGTCTATATCGTACGTAGAAATGATAAATGAATTATAATGTAGCCCGTATTGAGATGTAATCGTTGATAAACAATTTGTGGGATTACGTTAACTATGAAAAAAGAAGACTTACTCAAAGGTGGAAGATAGAAATTTCGATAAGAGTAACGTCATAAATATTAAATATACAGTGTTCGATACTGTACGATTGTATAGTACCAATAACCGTATGCATGTTATCTTGTATATGTGTCACTAATACACGCACGTCTACGCGGTATTTCAATCATACGTGGCAATGTTCAACAGGAATAATTATTTTAGAGATTTACTCTGACAAGCTGATCGCAGATAGCAGGTATGGATACCATAAGCGTTTATAAAAAGTGAATACGGTGTAATTAAAACGCTCAAGTAAATTTACTGTACGCGTAGCAATTTTATTGACATTTTCACGAATCTTCCTATACTTTTGAACAAGTGTTTTTTAGAAAATATCTACTCGATCACGAATAGAATTGTTTTATCGTGTATAATAGGCATACGTATTCGCTAAAAAATACCACACAATATTTTTAACTTCTCTTTTGTGGTTCAAAGAATTGAAATATTTTTTAATATTTATACTTGCACATTTTTTAGGAAAGAAGTCTAAGTTATTAAATGCAATATGTAATCTATGTTGTGAATACATTTTAACAGAAACACTAGAGAATAATGCAACAGAAGAGGAAGAAATCAGGAACGATGCGTGCATTAATTCTTGTCGGTGGCTATGGAACTAGATTGAGACCACTCACCTTGAGTCGACCTAAACCATTAGTCGAGTTTGCAAATAAACCAATGCTTTTACATCAAATAGAGGCTCTGGTATGTTACAACATTTTTCTGACTTATCCATACCTCTTCCATTGATTAAACAAAGCGAATGTAATCTTTAGGTGGAAACAAATGTAACAGAGGTAATATTAGCTGTCTCGTACCGTGCAGAGGAAATGGAAAGAGATTTGGGTGATGCAGCAAAAAAACTAGGAGTAAACTTAATTTTTTCACACGAACCAGAACCTCTTGGTACCGCAGGACCACTCGCGCTAGTGCGCGATCTTTTAAGTTCAGGGGACGAGCCATTCTTCGTTTTAAATTCCGATATAATTTGCGATTTTCCGTTCAAGCAACTTCTCGATTTCCATAAAAATCATGGTAAAGAAGGAACGATTGTTGTTACTAAAGTAGAAGAGCCGTCCAAGTATGGAGTGGTTGTTTACAAAGACAACGGGCAAATAGAAAGCTTTGTAGAAAAACCGCAAGAATTTATCTCTAATAAAATAAATGCAGGTGTTGTCTCTTTTATGTTGAATTAAAACATTGACTGTTCTTTTAAAATTTTGTTGCTATAAATATTGTGATTTTATAGGTATGTACATCTTCAATCCAAGCATGTTAAGAAGAATAGAATTGAAGCCTACGAGTATAGAAAAAGAAGTCTTTCCGCTGATGGCCCAGGACGGAGAATTGTACGCGATGGATTTAACAGGATTTTGGATGGACGTAGGACAACCGAAAGATTTTCTTAAAGGTATATACTTTGAAGATATTTTCTCTTCAACTTTGATTAATAATCTCTTTATGTTTGATTTATGCAGGAATGAGTATGTACCTGACATCTCTAAGACAAAAATCACCGGAAAAGTTATATTCGGGTCCAGGTGTAATAGGTAACGTTTTAATAGACGAAACAGCAAAGATCGGTAAAGACTGCAGGATAGGTCCTAACGTCACGATTGGTCCTGGAGCTGTATTATCTGATGGATGCTGCATTAAAAGAAGCACCATCCTTAAATCAGCTATAATAAAAGAACATGCGTGGCTAGATGGGTAAGTTTGAAATTAAACGTCTAAAATTGTTTTGACTTCAAAGTACTTTACCATAATCGTGGACCGTACTATCTTCGTTAAATAACATCGTATGCTAATAAGGTGACAAATATTGTTACAGGTGTATCGTAGGCTGGAGGAGCGTTGTAGGACGTTGGGTACGGATGGAAGGTATAACTGTACTTGGCGAAGATGTAATCGTTAAGGATGAATTATACATCAATGGTGGTCAAGTTTTACCTCATAAAAGTATATCTAGTTCTGTACCGGAACCGCAAATAATTATGTGACCAAAGACAATATTTCGAAATAGACAGACTGGGCATTATAAATGACCAAACTACGAGATTTTTTATACACGCAAAATTTTTATCAACTTTTTTAATTACACGTAAACTAGTATCAAATAATTATATTCGTTTATATTGTTTAAACATTTATAATTTATATCAACTTTACCGGTAGTCCTCGTACCACTACCGCAGCCGCGGTCATATATTGAGAACAGGCATCTTTAGATTTTGCCACCGCCCTTAACATCTCAGGTTCCTGAGGCACATCTTGAGTACTTTTT